>NC_136497.1:547500-670000 GCF_053919585.1 Euprymna scolopes | reverse complement strand
TATGTAAACTGACTTCTTTCAGTGTTGTTCCATCTAGTGCTTTGATCTCCCCCTCCGCATTGAAAGTCATAAACTTTGTCTTATCTGCATTAATGTAATTTGCAGACTTTTCTTTTCAATGATCTAATGGGAATCTGTGTGACAATGTGATTATGTCATATTATAGATTATATTTGAAAATAATATATATATATATATATATATATATATATATATATATATATATATATATATATATATATTAGTGTTGGGACGATTCCTAATTTTTATACGATTCCGATTCCAGGAAAATATTGATTAACGATTCCGATACCAAGTACGATTCCGATTCCTAGGGAATTTATTGTTTTCAAATATACCAGGTAGTTTTATACTTATGGTCGGTAGTTCCCAAATATGTTCCCTAACTTTGGAAGAGATATTTTATGTCTACACCGTCGTGTTTTGGTTTAAATAAAATTATTATATAGTAAACTAAACGGAAAAATTAGCAAAATTTATTTTAGAGAAAATTTATTTTACTTAATTGGAATACAGAAAAAAAAACCTCAAAGAAAATAGAATTTATCCTTCAGAGAAAAAACAAATAAAATAGAATTTATATAACAGAACAAAAACAAGAAAATTAGAGAATAAATACACACGATTCATTATTTTGGTCCTCATAATTAACAGATTTAATGAATTAAATAAAAAAAATATAGCGGAAGAGAAAGAAAATATATACTAATTAAATATAAAAAAAGATAAATATTTAATTAAATAATTTATAAATGAACGTGCGTAATGAAAAAAAAAACAATATACCACGTGACATGGCGCCGTATATACAAAATAACCTTTCCAAAGTTAACGACCATATATGAGAAATACCATTAATCGAAAGTTTTTGTGTTTTATACCAAAAGGTAGATATAGCGAAAAGTTACAATTAAAGGAATTTCAAAAACGATGTTTTGTTTAGCTATTGATAGTTGTATTTGTGACGGCAGTTCTTCAGACCTCCATAATTCACAAGGAGTAGTTAACACCTATTATTTTTTCTTACTTTTTCATTGCTTTTACACGTTGTTTCTAACGTGAACTAATTTTGAAATAGGGTATATCAAAGGAACACATATAAAAATGATACCACTATAAAAAACAAATGAAATACTAGATAAAATTGAGCAAACATAATTACCAAAATTACAGAAAAAGATTAAAAAAAAAAAAAAAAAAATGGTGAAGTTTGTTGAGTGAAATGAATTATTGAAAGAAAATTAATTGAACTAATAGAAATGTTAAATAAAAAAATGTCACATTTCAATATTTTTTTCATAATTAAATTCTCAGGGTTGTCGAAATTAAAAATTAAGTGATTTTTTTTTTTATTAGACTTCTTTCGAAGCTTGTTACCTTGAAAAATACATTTAAAACCCTGTTTTTTTTTTTTAATAAATTGAAAAATAAATGCAATTAAAAAAATTTAATTGATAATTGAAACTTTAAAAACATATTAAACATTGAAAAATTACTTATCTCACAAATTAACGTCCAATAAAGTAGATCCAGTCTTCATACAGGAATTTGGTTATAATAAATATATCTTTCCCAAACTTAAAAATTAAATCTTTTTTTTTTTTTTTTGAGAGAGAGAGTGCTTTAAAATCGCCGGGGAGTGCCGCCTAAAATTTTAAAGAAGTAAATTTTAGGAGTTTAGTGCCTTTCAAAGATGGTTATCATAATTTATTATCATCATTTAATTTTCTTTTTTTTCCTCCCACCCCCACACCTTTCCACGTGGTTCAGTAGTTAACCAGTGCTCCTGCTGCTGTCAGTCAGCTATCTTTACCTAAGTTTTAATTTCTAGTTAAAAGAATTTTTCATGAATGGGATCAGCATTTTTAAAAATTATTTTTTTAGTTGTATATATTGTATTTACTCTTTGAATTTAAGGAGGGTTAAAAAAAATGGTGACACCTAGATGGTGACGTAGGCAAAAAAAAAAAAAAAAAAAAAAAAGACACTGCGATTTCGACCCTCACTAATAAAACTGCTCTGAGTGACTAGTTGGTAATTTTTTGTTCCTTTTCTTTTTTATTTTGCTCCTCCAATTTATTTGGATGCTTCATAGTTAAATGTTTTAACATGTTGGTTGTGGTCATGTTAGATGGTTTTATTCCTCGTGATATTTTAATTTGACAGACTTTGCAAATGGCTTTCAGCTCATCATCTTCAAAAAGACTTTTTTTTGGACTTTGGGCCATATTAGAAAATTCAGTTTATCTGTAAACAAATAATTTACTATTAAATTTTGTTTTAAAGCTAGTCACTTATTTGGATAATTAATTGAAAATAATCCGCTAAAAAAGACAAAAAGAAAAAATATAAAGGGATGGGGCGGTAAATTGTACCAACCGGTAGTTAACAAAAAAAAACTTATAGAATTTAATTTTTGAAACCAATGTATAAAAGTTTACATAATGAAATGCAAATAAGCATTTTCGGGTTTGTATTACTGTACACATAGATTCGAAAAAGTTGTCAAAAAACAAATATATAACAAACAAATATTATCAAAGGCAAGATAAGTTACTTTTTTACCAAACTGGGTAATTTATTTTGTTTTTATTCAATGTAACATGTTTATTCAGCTCGAAAAACATGCAGTGTTTACCGATGTATTGGAAAATTCAAAATGGCGCCCGACACTCTCTTTAACATGGTAAGTTCGGGAAAAGGTGTTATAAATAATAAACTAGACAAAATACTATTAAAAAAACACCGAATATATGTCAAAATATGTCACGGTAACATATATTGAGCGAGTTTCTAGCAGTATTTTGTATAGTTTATTATTTATAACATCTTTTCCTGAACTTACCGTGTTAAAGAGAGTGTCGGGCGCCATTTGGAATTTTCCAATACATCGGTAAACACTGTATGCTTTTCGAGCTGAATAAACATGTTACATTGAATAAAAACTCGAAAAATATATCCAGTTAGGTAGAAAAATAACTTATCTTGCCTTTGATAACATTTATTTGTTATATATTTGTTTTTTTACTACTTTTTCGAATCTATGTGTACAGTAATACAAACCCGCATTTTCTTTTGAATTTTTTTTTTGGTTGACTGTGTTCAATTCACACATGGTTGATGCGGTTCAATATTGCTAAACTATAAGTCCTTAGTAAAATTCTATTTATAAATACTTTTTAAAATGAAATTATTTAATTAATCGTAAATATTATTTAGACATAAAAATTAATTGATTACAAAACCTTTTAAAAATATATATATTAATTTCTTTTTCGTTCGGCAAAAAACTGCGCAAAACACTTTTAATTTTCAATTTAAAATTCTAGAAAAAAGATTATATTATTCTGCTTTTAATATAATCAAATTCAGGGTTTTATCTTTCTGGAGAAAAAAAAAATAATGGATTTTATTTCAATGAAATTAAAAAAAAAAAAAAACTTGACTGAATTGAATTAATTACCCTTAAATTAACGAAGGGGTTATTTAATAACTTTAGGGTTGGAAGAGATAGGTATGGGGTCGATTTTTTTGAAACTTCAAAAGAAACCGACTACTGTCAAAACTTTGCGAAATAATACAACGTGATCAATTTCATTTTAGAGATATTTCTTTCAAAAGCCTTTTTTTAAAAAAAGAAAAAAAAGTATATTGTTCTATTAAACCTTTTACTGTTTAAATAATTTGACTTTGCTCGTTTTAGTTTAAGAAAATATAAGTTGAAAAAGCATTTTCATTCACTATTAGAAGATTTGTCAGTAAAAAAAAAAAACAATCACCAAAAAGATAAGCGTTTTTTTTTTTTTTTTTTACTCGCAATGTAGAGCCCTGCATACTTCTTTTCAAGTTAACTCTTTTGTAGTTTTGATTACAATAGATCTGAATGAATGAACCCTGTTAATAATGAATTTTTTTGGTTTCTTTTTATTTCTCTCTTGCGGTTAGAAATATCAGGAAATTTTTTTTCTTTTTTTCAACATCAGACTAAAAGAATCGTAATGAAGGAATCGGAAAATTAAGGTATTTTTTAACGATGCGATTCCGATACCTCCCAAAATACACGATTCTTACGATTAACGATTCCGATTAATCGTCCCACCACTAATATATATATATATATATATATATATATATATATATTACTGTTAGTAATCGGAATCGGAAAAATAGGAACTTTTGGGATATTGGAATCCAAAAAATTATAGCCTAATTTCCGATTTCAAACAGATTCTTTTAAATTTTTTTTTTTTACAATAAAAAATGAAACCGGCACAAATTGTTTTTTTATTAGAAGTTGTAAAAATAAACTTTATTCATTCTTTAGAAAAAAATGTTTTCCCGGTACGCCACACAGATTTATCAAAAAAGTTAATTTTGTTTTAGAAACAAAAAAAATCGACTTCAGCTCTGTTGTTGGATTAAAAAAAATAATAAACGAGGTTTTTCATTTTATGTTTATTTGCTAGATAAAATGTACAAATAATTTTTTTCTGTTGAAATTTATTTTTATGATGGAATGAAATTTGGTCCACTGACGTACTTTTTAACAAACGAAAATGGCGGATTGAAATTTGGCGTCCTGGCGTCCCAAAAAAGAATTACCGATTATTTTACGTTAAATGTATATTTGAAACTGATCTACTCTAAATACTAAAATGATTGCTTTCCTTTCCATCAAATTTTTTAAGGGTTTCACACATAATTACCTATAAAAGTAATATTTCTTTTTGGAATGGGGATTTAGCTGAGAGTGTTAATCTAAAATTTTGTCATTATGATTTGTATCTAGTTTTTGTTTTTAGCAAAGCAAATCAATTTAATAACCCACCAAATTTTTATGATTAAAATAAAATTGTAACTTAATTCATAGAGATAAGGCAGAATAGTTAAAGCCCACGCCCTCCCCATGTTAAAAATGGTTTCCTAAATAGTAAGATTATTTAGAAATTCGTTCGTAACAATGGGAGGGCGCGTTGTTAAATATTTTATTCTTACATCGTTTTCTCATTTTGCCTACCAATCGTCGACTATTTCCAACTGTTTACGAAAAATTTCAAGTAGCATGTTGTACACTAATGACGAACTGATACACTCTGGCTTCGTTTTAAAATCAAAATAAATCTTTTGTTGTCATACAATTTTTAATAAATTACAAGGAAAACATGAGAAGAAATTACACGGAACAAAAGAAAAATCAAATCTCTAATGAAATATTTATAAATTTTAAAAGAATCAGGAATTGGGAATCGTATCAAAATTGGAAATTTAGAATGGAATTGACTATTGCATCGGAATCGGGAAAAAATACGGCATACTCACACACCGGTTCTCATTAGATCATTGAAAAGAAATGTCTGCAAATGACAGTCTTTACATTAATGCAGATAAGAAGTTTATGATTTTCAATTCGGAGGGGGAGATCAAAGTTCCAGATGGAACAACACTGAAAGAAGTCGCTGAGTTTACATACCTGGGCAGCAACATAAGTTCCCTGTTTGTGTAACAGAGCATGTATGAGCGCATGAAAAAATACCAACAGCTGCAAGATAATTAACTTGCAAGGATATTAGCAGCAGTAGCCTAAAAAATGCACATGTGTGCGAGCTGGTGTGACAAGAAAAAGAAAAAAAAGACACCACGTGGTCAGGAGAAAAAGTGTGGTTGAAAAAGATGAACGTATAAAGTTGAAGACAAGAAATGACTGTCTATGTCCAACGTGGAGCAGATAGAAAAACACGACCGAGACAGATGCACAGGTGGCCCCACAGTGGCAGAGAGAGAGAGAGAGAGAGAGAGAGAGAGAGAGACTTTTAAGCTGGTGATGAGACAGGGAGAAAGAAAAACCGTAATAAACGACCTGTGTTAAAAAAAAAAAAAGAAGCCGAGTCCGATTTATTTATTTTTGTTTGTTTGTCCATTTTCGATGGTGCCAGATGGCATGGGGATTTGAGAGAGGTTTGAGCTGTAATGAACACGTTTGAGCGTAACGACTACATTAAATTTGTTTTATTCTGATTACTTTCTGATAAAGATCACACGATTTTTGGATGACCTCATAGATTATACAAGAATACGAATGACGAGAAAAGAATATTGTAAAAAAAAAAAAAAAAAGTCAGAACTTCCTCTCACAAACTCCACTATTCATATCCACTTCTCTTAACTTAATACACAACACCAACTCTCAACGTCTATGCTCTCTCTCTCTCTCTCTCTGCTGTCCAAATCTCAACTGACCGTCTTCCTAGATTCGTCCTTGTTACTATTATCCTCCTCATATGCAAATTAATGCTGTATATATAAAGAATCCATCTACAAAGTCATGCTTTTCTTTTTATTTCCCCGATCACATCATCTGACAAGCCAAACAGACGCGCTGCCGCTTGTGAGTACTTTCTTCGACTACAATAATGTTATTTGCATTTATACTTTAGACCACAAATATAAGTTATTTTTATAGAATATTACATTGAAAAAAAACAAAAAAACCGGACAAATATGTTCTTGAGAGATAAGTTACGGCTTTAAAAATAATTTTTACGAAGTGCACGAGGGATTTTTGAAACTAAAGAACTATCATGAACAGGAAAAAAATATAAGGTATTTCCAGTTTGGCACTAAACATAGAAAATATAACCAAATTATTTTTAAAGATAAGTATATTTCCAGATTCTTCCACGGGGAATTTAAAAAAGAAAGAACATTAAATAAAAGACTAAAATAATGTTCGAATCCAGCTGCTAAAAATTGTGAGGATCTAACTTCAAAATAAATTATTCAACAAGGAATATTTCGAGATGAAGAAATAAATCATAAAGTTGAGCTCGACAAATATAGAAACATGAACATTTAAACTATATTGTTTTAATAAAGTTAAACTGTAGCTATAAGAATTTCATAGACTTAAGAGATATTAGTTATGGTGGTAAGTAATGACAATAGTATTACAATACGGATGATTCTTTCAAACAGAAATTGATCATTTTGTTATTCAATATTATATTACATAGAAAAATGAGAGTATGAAAAGTAATATGATTAAGATTTAAACATGAAAAGTAAAAGGACTAGGTGTTAAAACTGGAAAAGAAAAAGACGAGATATTCTAGTAAAAAATATAATAAATTTATAACGTGAAACATTGCAGCATTCAGAATTGAAAAAAAAAATTCAATTTTACATTATATAATCAATTTTTAATATTGCAATATTTAAGTTATAAATTTATTATATTTTTTACTAGAATATCTTGTCTTTTTCTTTTCCAGTTTTAACAATTCGTCCTTTTACTTTTCTATGCTTAAATCTTAACCGTATTACTTTTCATGCTCGCATTTTTCTTGTAATCCATGATTTTTCCAGGCTTTGCTTTGAAATAAAATTTTCTGTTTCATTTATTACCTGTGAATTATTAGTGACAATACAGCTGGGACATTGGTGAATTATTAGTGACAGTTTTTTTTTATATCTTGTTACATCATATCTGCCGTTCCCAGCTGATTTGAGGTAGCATAACAGATTTGGTAACTAATAAAAAAAAACCCAAAACCCGTCTCTCCGTTCCTGACAGATTCTGAGAAGTTTTGAACACAGTAATTTTATTGTAACTTTTGTTTTACTAAACGAAAATTGAACATTATTTTCTTCTAAATATAGCTGAGAAGGTGACCTATGAACTGTAAAAATTGTTTGAAATTTGGTCGCAAAATGAGTGAGCAGTGAAGCTTTAAAGCAGTTCTAAATGAGTAAACTAACAATTAACCATATATTCAAACACTACCGTGTTTAAATTATAGATAACTAGCAGAATCCGTTAACCGGCGTTGCCCGGTGGTAGCATGCACCACCCCCCTCCGTGTAAAAATTTCAAATACGGCTTTTATTTTTGTAGTTGGCCAAATATTAAATTACTAAGGTCTGTACTGCCAAAATATCCTAATCAGTTTTTTTTTAAAGTGTAATAATAATATGTACCTCCAATGCTCGCCACAACTGTAACCCCCCTGTATGTAACACTATGTAACTGCAATTATATATAATCATCCTAACTTTTTTAATATTTAAAAGAAGAAATTTTAAATAAACTGCTAATAACTTTTACAAATTATTTACAGCATACAAAAATAATGTAAATGCGAGACAAAAATTGTTCCTATGTAGTGATGATTGTGAAGCCATAGACATACCCATGTTTAAGAAATCTAGAAAAAATATGCATCCTCTACATTGGTTGTGCATTTTTGGTACCGCTCTAACTTAAATAGTGTTTTCAGGTTAAATTCAAGTTTCACGCTATTTTTTTTAATATTGACAAAACACCCTCCCCTCCTGAATGGCTTTGTAAATGAAAAAAAAAAAAATTATTTAACCACGGTACCAAAAATACATAAGTACCCAACATTGTACTTTGTATTTTAATATTAAAAAAAAAGAACATGTATTCATTGTCAAACTTTGGTACTTCTGCAGTTTTAAGTCGGGTTTTCCGTGATTCTCGGTGGGCAACGCCCAGCAAACGATGGAAACTGCCGGATTATACCGATTGAGCAAAAAGAAACGCGAGCGGACAGACGTAAAAATAGTAATTAAAAAAAAGTAAAGGAATGATTTTAAAAGGAAAAATAAAAGAAAGGGCAAAGTATCATTGTGCCAACGTATTATAAACAACCCCAACCTTCCCATGTTAAGAACGGTTTTCGGAATAAACACCCCAAACGCGGAAGCCGTTCTTAACACGGAGAGGTTGGGGTGTTTATTTCGAAAGCCGTTCTTAACATGGGGAGGTTCGGTGTGTTTATACTACGCTTGGGCAGGTAAGAAAAAAATATAAAAAGAACTTTGCATGCACAAACAAAACAAAAAAAAAATGACAACCTCACATTGTGCAATAATAACGTACTTAAATGATACTCATGTAAAGTTAGTCAAACATTTTTGAGAAAAAAACAACAACAAAAAAAAACCCAAAAGGAAACGATTGTTTTATCTCCTGTGTCCGTAATAATCTTTTATTAAAAGTGAATTATTATATCGTTATATGTCTTATGAAAATAAAATATAATTATGAATCCTTTTTTTATGAGTGTGTCACTGTGACTGAAGTCAATAAATATACGAAATGTAAACAAATAAATAAGTAAAAAGAAAACATCGACAAATAAGTACACACACCAAATTTCATTCCGTCATAAAAACAACTTTCTACAGAAAAGCAACAACAACAACAACAACTTATTTTTACACTTATCTAGCGAATAAACATGTACTTATACAGGGGGTGCAAAAGTAGGTATACAGTATTGAAATGATTGACATTTTATTGAACTGAAAGCTACATACCTTGAAGTAAAAATGCATATACTTTTAGTCTTTTGTTTTTACTAATTAAATTTCCTTTCGATTAAAGTGCATGTACTTTGAATCATTTATTTTTATTTTTTCAGTTAAATTGGCAATTTAACCATGGCCGGTAATTTGACTGACGAACAGCGAAAATGGATATTAAAACAGTACTGGAAGACAGAAAATAGTGAACGCGTAAGAGAACAGCAAGTCAAAACCTTTGCAACACCTTCCCCAACAAGGCTCACGGTTTATCGACTGCGTGACAAATTTGAACAGACAAGGAGTATCCACAATGCACCGAGAAGTGGTCGACCAATTACTGTGACCACACAAGAAAATGAATTCAAAGTTGCTTAGGCATTCACTCAGAGCCCACAGAAATCAAAATACAGAGCCTCATCTGAACTTGGCATTGAGCGTAGATCATTGGGGCGCCTGATGAATCGTGCCAGTCTAAAGATGTACACGCCTCGATTGATACATGGTTTATTGGAAGATGACTCGGATCGTCGTTTACAATTTTCTGAAAACATCCTGAGCGAGGAACTTGAAGGTAGCGGTATTCTAAATAAAATTGTATGGTCTGACGAAGCAAACTTTAAATTATCAGGTACCGTTAATCGACACAATTGCATTTATTATGCAACCGAAAACCCTCGCATCACTATTGAAAAACAACTCAATCAACCCGGGGTAACAGTATGGGCCGGGCTTTCTTGCAAAGGTGTTGTTGGCCCCATTAATCTTCACACAAGCATTGATCAAACTGTACTTAAACATGTTGCAGGATACAATAATACCCCAAGTACGTGAACAATACCAAAATGGTGACTTATTTTCAACAAGACGAGGCCCCACCTCATTTTGCACTCACTGTGCGAGCACTACTTGACTTAAAATTTTCCAACAGATGGATTGGACGCTGTGGCGCGATCGACTGGCCACCACGCTTGTCAGATTTAACTCCTATGGATTTCTTTTTTTTGGGGCACAGTAAAAGATAAGGTTTTTGCACGCAAGCCTCGCACTGTCGAAAACATGATTCAGTTCATTTTGGAAGTTTGTCAGAAAATTGATGCTGATAAAGATCTTTGTTCTAGAGTGTGCATGAGTGTTCGTTCTCGATTTAGAGGAATGTGTTAACGCTGACGGCAAGCAATTTGAATACCTGCGGAAATAGGGCTTCTTATTACATGTGTTTCTTATTATACATGCTAATTATTACTTGTTTATGCTACATTTGTTTGTCTGTATAATAAATGCCTTAAACTTTATACGTTTTTTTCTTTTTTTGACCACTGTATACCTACTTTTGCATCCCCCTGTATATGAAACACCATGTTTAGTATTTTCAAAAATACTAAACGTGGTGTTTCATATATAGTTACATGTTTATTCGCTAGATAAAAATGTAAAAAAACAATGGAGCTGAAGTCGATGTTTTCGATTGTAAAACAAAACTAATTTTTTTGATAAATCTGTCGTACCGCTGACTTATTTTTTCTAAAGAATTAAATTGAATAAAGTTTGTTGTTACAAGAATGTGTATACATTTATATAACCACGAAACATAAAATATACGAAAAAAAACACAAATTATTTTTAAAATATCAAAAATATGCAACGGGGATGAAGTTTTTTTTTTTTTTTAATTAAACGGAACTTCAGGGATTTTTTTAAAATCGAAAACATTGACTTCAGCTCCGTTAAAAATTAAAACGGCTTATTTGTCTGTCTCTCTCTTACTTCCACTCTCTGTATCTCTCTATCTGTAACTTTCCCTCCCCCGAGTGACTATAAACAAGGTTTTTTTTTTGGTTTTTTTTTACATAGGCGTCACCACTTATCAAGGCCGATAGGCCACTCAAGGATAAGGGTTAAAGAGTGTACAGTAGTCAAAAGGACAATATAGTAATCGATAGTAATGGAAGTTCGGTAAATTTGTAAACTTAAGTGGAACGGCTCATCAGAAACCTGTTCACGTTGGACTTGAAGACAACCATATTATAGACAGCTGGAAAGCAGGAAAACGGAAGACAATTCCACAGGCGTGCAGTTCTAAGAAAGAAGCTTTGATCATGGAATCTATGTTTAGGTTTAGGCACAGATAAAGAGTGGGGAAAATTATTGATAATGTTTTCAGCTCGTCTAGTGTTTCTTGTGAATGTTTAGCGAGGGGGGACCATAGATTGAAGTTCAGTCGAACACTTTCCATGAAAATAACGATAAAGCAGAGACAAACTCGCAACATCTCTTCTGTGAGATAGAGGTTGCAGCGAAGAGAAAAGGACATCTCCCACCAGGCCACGAAGTCTATTTTGAACCCTATCAAGGCAGGACAAGTCTTTTCTAGCATCTCCTGCCCATATGTGGCAACAGTATTCCATCCTTGGACGTATCTGGCTCTTATGTAGATAGAGAATTGCATCAGCAGTGAGATATCTACTGGATCGATAGAAGGATCCGACCATTTTTCCAGCGGCCTTGGCAATATGTCATCAATGATTAATGTTTTGTGAGTGTAATATTTTCACAAATAAATAATAAGTACAGAGTTTCTAAGTGGAACAATTCCGTGTATAATAAATAAAATGTAAAATTATTGTGCACGTACTGAAAATGGATATTTAAAAGAGAGAAATCATTATTTGTGTCATATGCATTTGTGAAAGAATCTGTAGTCAGTTAATGACGGTTAACACCTAGGAAAAGTAGGAAAAAGTATAAAAGAACTCGGTGTAGAATGGTGTCATAAGAGTAGTCGGTAAAGTGGTGAAATTTAAGCTAGTTCCTCTTTAGTTTAGGACGATGATGGTCATGGTGCTCCTCGGAATAAATGTAAATTTTTAATATTACAAAATAATGTGTATGTAATTTTGGTCTATAACTTGATATGTAATGGCTAATGACGTAAAAATAGTAATTTTTTTATGTGCCATCTGTTGTTGTCAACCTAAGGTAGTTTCATCCAAAGGGGGAAAATTGAATCTCATTTATAATATACAAGATAAGTCGTAAATGTAGCGTAACAGATAGAAAAGTGTTGATAAAACCAAATTTTTTATTGTTATAAAACTATTTGAAAGGACACGGAGTCCTTTATGAGTGCAAGATCTGCTGCCTTGATTCAATTAAGTTTCGACCTTGAAAAGCTAATTTTCATGCAATATCTATATGAAAATAATTAATTTTATTGGGTAGAAAAATTCAAATAGAGTGCTCGATTATTTATTTAACGAAGTTCAGATCAACATAATATCTTAAGTTTCAAGCTGAGATAACGAATCAAGGCGAAGAAATACTGGGTTTTCTTCAGTTTAATTATAAACTGCTCACTGGTTTTCAGCAATCATATTTTCATGTCATATATATAATATATAAAATTAAGTCAGCCAGCCAGATTACAAATGTTTACAAATCAAACTTTGATTCTGATAAGTAAAGTTTTGTTATTATTTTACCATGTTATTTGCAATAAAATAATATAGTATAGCTCCAGTTCTCTCCAAACTCTACAACAAATGCCTTTCCGAGCTGTTGGAAAACTGCTTCTGTTGTACCAGTATTCAAGAATTCTGGCGAAAGGACTGACCCATCAAATTATCGCCCCATTAGCCTCCTCCCACTTTTTGCCAAAATATTAGACCTTAATTAACCATGCTCTAGTCCATCACCTTACAGATGCTAAACTTCTGACTGACAAACAATATGGATTTAGACAAGCCTGTTCCACAGCAGAGATCCTAACTAATCTCTAAACGTATATACCATTTACTGGACAAAGCGGGGGAGGGCAGAGTGGTAGCTCTAGATATATCTAAGGCTTTTGCAAGGGTATGGCATGAGGGTCTCCTCAGGAAAATTAGATCATATGGTATCACTGGTAGAATACTTAACATAATTAAATCCTTCTTAGATAAGAGAAAAATCCAGGTTGTCCTTGACGGTCGTACATCTAAACAATATGATATAAATGCAGGGTTGCCCCAGGGTTCTATCCTTGGACCTCTATTGTTCCTGATATTCATAAATGACCTCCCCGACAAAATTGCCTCTGAGATGGGTATATATGCTGATGACACCACACTCTATAACAGGCACGATAGGAAAACAAATGAACACATAACTAAAGAAATGGCAGAAAGACTAGAGGAAGACCTCCAATCTGTAGTGGAATGGGGACAAAAATGGTTGGTCACGTTCAATGCCGCCAAGGCTAAACTAGTTTCATTCAATAATTACAAGAAACCCTCTACCACCTATAGCAATGGCCAACAACTCTTTATCTGAGAGTACATCTTTCAAACTCCTTGGCCTAACGTTCACAGGAAACACGAGTTGGAACAATTACATTGAAGGCATTGCCAGGGCCGCTGCAATAAAGGTGGGCTCTCTCTACCGTGCTAGACAACTACTAACACCCTAAAGTATCCTGTACCTCTATAAGGCCACCATTCGCCTATGTATGGAGTATTGCTGTCACATTTGGGATGGTGCATCTGCTACTAGTCTCTCGCTCCTTGACAAGGTTCAAAAGAGAGTCGCAAATCTGATAGGCCCTGAACTGGAATCTAAGATTCAGCCTATGTCCCATCGACGAAATGTTGCATCCCTCTGCCTTTTCTACAAGTATTTTAGTGGTGAATGCTCTGACGAACTGCAATCACTTGTGCCCCCACGACGTGAGCACCCTCAACAAACCCGACAGGCTGCTAAATCCCACCCCCACACTGTAGAGATCCCTAGATGTAAAAGATCTTTTTACTCCATATGTTTCTTCCCTAGAACCGCTAGACTCTGGAATTCCATTCCAGGTCCCTGCTTCCCCAACAGTACTGACGTGCAGAAGTTCAAGTGTAACGTGAACCGACACCTTGCTGCCCAAATCCCTACATAGTACCCCAGTAGTTGTTTCCCCTGATAGTAGCCCCCTACACCAAAGTGGCAATTTGCGTTGTTTGGGGTGAAAATGTAAAAAAAAAAACTACAATTTATTTAAAAATTTACCCTGGATGCTTTATAATATGGAAACATTAATCAGCTAAAACATCAGCTTAAATTACTAATTAAAAAACATGTTCTTCATTGTTTCTTCTATTTACATTATTGAATAATTACATGGTTTTAGATATATTATCGCACTATTTTTCTCATTCCTTTTTCTCTTTATCACTCTCTAATAAACTGCAGCACCACTGCCTCAATTATCACTTCCTACACTGTTGATTGCATAAGTATCAAGGACCAGTGGGATACTGACACACCCCTGAGTTAAGTAAAGACGCTCCTTTGCCCCTTTTTCTCATTCTCTCTCCCACACACACACACACACACACACACACACACACACACACACACACACACACACACACACACACACAAAACAATTTTTCTACTTCTAAGTTATTGGATGAAAAAGGATAATTTCGTCTTAAAGTTAGCAAACAAGTACAAATTTCTCGGAGAGATTTCACATCCTAAAAAAATCTTTTCTTCAACTAACTTATTTACAGTCCTTCAACTAAAGTGTTTGGCCCGGAAATCAGTATACTCTATACTGCTTTTTTTTATTTTTTTATTTTTTATTGTTTCATGATATCCCATTTCCGGACTCTACCTTTGATTCAAGTGGGAGGAATAAGTGTAAACCGTACATGATGTGTGTGTGTGTGTGTGTGTGTGTGTGTGTGTGTGTGTGTGTGTGTGAGAAAGAGCGAGATTGAAAGTAAGAGAGAGAGAAGAAGCATGTCGAAGTTTCTGTTCGTGTACAGCTACAGCTCCTTCTCTCCGTTCATGTATGCTTTTTTCTTAGTAGAAAAAGGAGACCATATCATACAATCTCAATCGTAACAGCAAGTTTTAATAGTGAACGCTTCTTCAAGCAAGCAGCAAAAAGAAACAGAAGAATTCGAGTTCTGTTTTTAATCTAAAAATTATCCCTTGATCTTTTCGATGGCTCAACTTTTAGATTTTGTTCTCTTTTAGATGTATCCAAGCAGTTCCTTATATAAAAGGTTCCATTTGTTGATTGGTCTGTCATGCTTAACACTACGTCAGGCAATGCTCGTGATCCGTTATGCTTAAGTTCATGTAATTTCATAAAAAAAAAGTAATTGCCAGCATGCGCACCACTTTTTACTTCATCTCGTATCTTTCACTGCTGCCCTCAATTTTTTACCCCTCATCCTCGATCTTTTTATAACGTCTTTTTAGGGCAGCTAATTCATTAATATGCAAATCAACGAATATCAAACTAAACACCTCCATGATCCTTAAAGATACTCGCATAAACCTATGCTCACATCGGCACTTACACCCCTAAGGCTTTCAGGCACAACTAGCCCCATCTACACGGCTAGACACAGCTAGCCCTTCAAACACGGCTAGCCCTCACTATACAACGACGTCAATTCTGAAAAACAACAAAAGAAAAAAATGTCTGGGTAGAATTGCATTTTAATCTAAAGTCCGACCCGAATCAAATTTTAATTGCTCAATTTCACGACGACAACACTTTTCATGAAGCCAGACTCTCGTTTAGGACGTATCTACTTTATATTTCTGCCGAAATTAGTTTGTAATCTAATTAAAAAAAGTATTGCCAGCATGCACACAAGTTTTACTTTGTTTCGCATCCTTCGCTGTCAACCACGCGACCTCTGTCCTCTCGCCTTCGGTCTTTTTATAACGAATTTTTCGGTCAACTAATTCATTGATATGCAAACTAATTCAAATGCTACTTAAACTACAGTTTGAAATAGTATTTTCATCTGTAAATGCGCAGATTATTGAAAACATCTTAACATTTGATCTTCGTTTCGCTTCACTTGCAGCAATTCAAATTCATTAATGTTTACAAAATAACATCTGTTGGCAGCTTTGATCTTTGTTTAAATTTGAATTTTTATTTTATCAAAATTGATTCGATTGTTTGTGTTCTGCATTCTTGCTTTTTTTATTAAACAACTCCTCGCATATATCTCTTCTAAACAGATAAGAACCCAACATGTCACAATTCTTTTATCATTTGAATTTACTATGGAGAAAAAAAAAAAAAGAAAAAAAAAGGGAACTTTGGTTTTAATTTTGTTAGCCTTATAAATCTCATTTCACCTTATTTTGTCCTTTAGTCCTCACATTCCACGAGCTATGACAAAAGATGGATTGCTGTTTTCTAGGTTAGCTGTTATGCAAAGATTTTCAATCTTCTCAGAATTGTTCATCATTTAACTCTTAATCTATCAATCTCATTCACATTTATCCTCAAGTGTTTTTTTACCTCGATAAAAAGAAATCCTCCAATTTTATACTCTTTCTCTACAAAATCTGAAGAGATTGATTACATATGATCAAAGATGCTAAATTTCATTGTTTCTTAACTTACTGCAATTATTTAAGGATGAACAATAAATTGTTCAATTGTATGAGTTGTTTATAAATTTAAATTCTTATGTACATAAAAATATCCTCGAGTTTTACTGAATGATGACTTCTAATTGTGTTGAATATAAAGCTTACACATGTATACAGATATTTGCACATGCAATTTATGCATGTAAACACACGTTAAAATAGAGAAGTAAAGATTGTATAAAATATAATGAAATGTGATAGATTAGAACATGGATTTTGCTATGAAATGCGAGAAAATGTTTTTAACAAAATTGAAGGATTAAATTTGTGACGTCAACAATGAAAACAGAAAAATGTTTTTTTTTTTTTTTTCATATTTCATTTTTTTTTAACCGCCATTTCAAAGTACGACAACTCTCGTGAATGTGACAAGTTCTTTCAGGTTAAGAAACGTAATCGATTTCATCATGGACGTTGATTTAAAAATAACATCGTTGACTTGACAAGCATCTGCCAAAATTTTTTTTATTGTTTTTGGACGTGTTGTAAGATCTGAAGTAGAGGCTTAGTCTGTTCATCAGTCTGTCACACTTCGGGTTGAAAAATAATATTGTCATCACAAACCATGTAGACCGAATGGTTGCATTTTATTTAAGATGCATTCCACCATTGGCCTGTAACGTTTATGTTTAAAATAGAATATTTGCTGGTCAGTCACATTTCAATTTGAAATAGCATATTCGCTAGTCAGTCATTCTTTAGTTTGAAATAGAATATTCTTTAGTCTGTCAAGCTCGTGTGTGAAATAGTATACTTGGTCTGCTAAGCTTCTATTTGAAATAGGACATTTGGTGGTCTGTCATATTTTTGTTTTAAATATGAAATTCCTTGATCTGCCATGGATAAACATACAAACTGAAAGGAGGCATCTGATGAATATATTGTTTCATCTCTTGTCAACTAACATCAACAATAAAATAGCGATCTTATCCGGTTCAAGATGAGAATCAAAGTTGATTATAAACTTTTGGATGCTTTAAGTAATTATCAATATTAAAAAAATAAATGCTTGTTTTAGTGGAAATTAATTTTCATTTTTATGTTCTTTATTTTTATTCTTGTAATCCGCATTTCCTTTTTCAATAACTATCCTATCATTCCTTTTATCTCGCTATCATGCACGTTTTTTGTCTTGATCTATTTTTTCCTCTCCCTCCTTCTCAACCTTTACTGTTCTTTAGTTATTTTCCTCCCTTCTAGCAGTCTGTCCTTTTTCATTTCTTCTTTCTTGTATTGTCTTTCCGTTTCTCGACTTCAATTATCCTTCCTTTCTTATTTTATCTACTTTTTTTGACATACACATTAATTTCAAATACTCATCAAATCAGAGATGATTTGCAGCTATCCTTTCACTAGTAAGTTATCACTCATGCTAACTCCTTCCTATTTGCCAGCCATCAAAACAAGACAATCATTCTTCCAAAATGTCTATAACTGGCAATCCTCTATTTGCTCCAGTTCTTTATGTGATTATAGTCCATTATTTTAGTTGAAAAGAAGTTAGATTTCCTTCAACACAAACATCGAAAGAATTTACCATGAATTTACTAAAGCAGAAGTTTTTTTTTTGTTGGGAGGGAGGAGGGTGTTGGTTTTTGTAAAGTAGAAACACTACTGCGCATATGCCAATGTTGCAGCTATGCACCACTTGCACAACTTTGCAGAAAATGGTACAAGATCAGACCAACTAAGCTCTGGCGACCATTAAGGATTAAAAATATTGTTTTTATTAATTAACTAGCAGGCCACTCAAAAATATGCAGAAATATATTTTAATTAATGCAGAATTCTTATTTATGATTTATGATTTTGAACAGAAATACCGTCAGTATTAACATTAAATTCCTTAAAAACAAAACAAAACAAAAACAAAACAAAAAAACAAAAACGGAAAGAAACTGCATGTGCATGCAAGTATTATGTTTATTTTTTTTGCTGTTTTTTTAACAGTTCACTTCTTCTAAGTAAAAAAAATAAAATACTCGAGCTGAGATCGAAACCCAAACCTAAAGATAGTGAGCCAAGTACGATAACCATTAGGCCAGCTTGACAAGATATTTAAAAAGTGTTTTCAAACATACTTATTCTGAACATAATGTGAACGATTTGTGGATGCGCAGTTCTGAAACAATTGACAAATGGATAAAAATCCGATGACTTCCCAAGTACCAATTTTTCCAATTTTACCCTTTAGTAAACCTTTTTTCCGAATGAGAACCAATTAAAATATTCCCACAGGTCTGAATACCGTACATGCCAAATTTCAAGTCTGTAGATAAAAAATTATAAAGTATATAGGTTGAGAAGACTCCTCACACACACATTCTCACTTTTATAGATATATAGATTTGTTTTTAAATAAATGAAAACCAAAATAGGTTGGTAAAGGAATGTAATTTTTTATTAAATTTTTTTTTTACCAATAATGCATTACATCATTACCTCACAATTTTCATAGAAATCTTAAGATTTGTATCTTATGTGTGTGTGTGACCAAATAGCTAAATAAAAAAAATAATTTTAACTCTAAAAAGAAAAATGACTGCATATAAAAATTATATCCATATAACAAAATTTTCTGAAATCTATTTTTTAAGATAAAAGAAATCTTTTTTCTAGATGTATACTTAAATTCCTTAGTTGTTGAGGTTATTTTTTTTCCAGAGGTATGGAGGGTAAATTCTGTTTTTCTTTTTTTATAACGACTTAAATGGCAGGTTTACATCATTTACACAAAAGAAGCAAATATGCAGGGTTATATATATATATATATATATATATATATATTATATATACTAGCAGTAGTACCCGTCGTTGACTGGGTTCAAAAACAGCCTACAGAAAATGGACTGTGATTGATGAAAGTAGGATAGGTTATGAAAAGAAGGGGGTTGTAAAGATATAGGTTTTGATACTCAAAAATTTTACCCTAAGCAAAATATGATGAAAGTAAAGATAATTTTTGCGAAAATATATTTTTTTTATATCAACTTTGTTTCCATTTGTAGCCAAGAGTGACCAACAAAATGAGGTTTCCTTACAAAAAGAAAATGTTATATATATAATAATATAAATATACAAGAAATAAATATTACTATAGTCAATAAAAGTTACTTTTATGGTAGAAAAGTTCATTGGTTTGTATTTTTAAGTAGTTTGTAAAAAAATATTTTTTTTTAATTCACGAACCGGTTTTAAAAAAAATCAAAATGGCAGCGACTTTGAAATGGAGAGCACCGTTTTCAATTTGAAGGAGGGGCACCTGAGCATTTTGTGTTAACAATTTAAGAGAGTTCCGTCAACGTAAGGAATATTTATAAACATATTTTAAAGTCTTTCATTATTTTGTGCTTGAGGAATATTCGATTATGGCATGTGTAGTTTATATAAAAATTCATTTAAGTAGTTATCGCCTCAAATTTCGTTTTAATTTCGGGTCGCTGAAATTATTTCAAATAAAGAGCATTAAAAACTATTTGAAAACACAAAAACATGAACTGAACTTTTATTGACTATGGTAACATTTATTTTTTATATATTTATTTTTTTGGGTAGTCGTTTGTTGGCTTTTATACTAAACACTATTACTAAATAATATCGACGAAATATCGAAAAACAAAGAAACAAAAACAGTTTTGAAAAATAATGAAGTTTTACTTTACTTTAGTAAAATAATCCGAAACAGCAAAATGGGATATTAAAAAAGTAAACACGTAATTACTTTAGTTTTTTAAAGCAAAGAATCGATATAAATATGAATAAGAAAATGGCGCCCTTTTCAAGCAGAACAGCTTTGTTTCAGTTTTACAGTATTGAATGGTGTAATATTGCGCCGTCGGATTCAGGGTTGTACTATTGTAATGTAAAGAACACACAGAAAAGGTTGTAATCAACTGAATTCCTTCTAGTACACTGACAAAAAAAGCTTAAACAGATATATGAATAAAAATAAAAAGGTTATGTAAATGTTTTTAAAAAGACACGTAATCACGTGAGCAGGATTTTTTCCTTCTTTTGACACGATAACAAGTAACGTTCTTATTTTTTATTATTTATCTATTTTCGAAAGAGTGCCTCGTGCAAGTGGAGAAGGAAAAAAACAGAGTTATGCAAAATTTGTGTCGAGAATTGTCTAAAGTTCCGACTTTTTTGGGGGGCTTTCACTTTAATAAGAACGTGAATTTCAACTCAAAAAAATACATAAAAGCTAACGTGAATTAAGATTAAAGTTAAGGTGTTATTGTGGACCCTCACCCCTTTTAAAAAACTTTGTTAAACTTTGTGACATATTCACATTCTATGGAGGTCAGGCGCGAACGAACACCCCATAATTTTATTATACCATATTTCTTCAAACTGAAACATAATTATCAAAGTATACTCACGCAAATAGATATGAAAAGTCTTTGTTAAAGTTTGTGCCATATTTCCATGGAGTACAGGCGTGAACGCAGATCCCACAATTTTATTATACCATCCCCATTTAAGTTGAAACATACTTATCAAAGTATTCTTATGTGCATCTATATCAAAAACCCTTGTAAAGTTTTTTTTTTTTTTTTCATTTTTTATTTCCATACTTTGGGGGCCAGGCACGAACGCAGAGCCCACAACTTTTATGAACCACCGTTCTGCCAGATCAAACATGCCCATTCCTGATCCTCGATACATCTAGCATTATATGTAATCAATTTTTTTAAAATAGTCAACCATATAGGAACCTATTCGTGACCAGACACACAGACGTTCAGCTTTATATTATAGATCTATATATATAATGTTTAACAAGAAGAAAAATCTAAAATGTTATATCAATAGTAGAAATAAAAAAACGGGAAGAATAAAAAGGTTTTGTCAAAATGATGTACAATTATAGAGCTTCGCTTTTAAGAAAATGTAAAACATTTTTTATTGCATATGTGAATATTACAAAAAAATAGATTTCGATATTATTTATGATATGATTATTGTAATATGCCAGATGAAGAAGTGCATAAAAAATGCAGTGTATTTGTTTTGTTTTCTTTTTAATTTAAAAACAAAAATAAAAAAACAAACACTGACCACTGACTTTTTATTTAGAATAAAGAATCTGTTTCTGGATTCACTTGAATGATCATTGCCAAACGTTATTTGCTTTTTTGTTTCTTCCCAATACTAGCAATCGTTTCGGCCAATGCGTTTTTTACTCACTACCATTTTCGTAATAGGATGGAGGAACATATTTCTCTCTCTCTCTCACACACACACACACACACACACACACACACACACACACACACACACACACACACACACACACTAGTCTTAAAAGAGTGGATCATGTTAAACATGTTTCGATGTTAAATATGGTTTTAAACATTTTCTCAAATATTTTCTGCCAATATTGAGCATTTTGTATATTTAGAAGCAAATCTCAATTAAATCGAATGTACGCTTTAATCTTTTTTAAGTCAAAGTCAGTCTATTTACTTGCCGCACTATGAAAACAGATTTAGACACAAGGTCAGATTTTAATATGGGGATAATCCAGCACTATTGGGATAAAATTAAAATGGTTCCAGTCTATACGGAGTTCTTCATTAGAATAGATACTACACTTTGCCCTTAGACAAAAGAAAGACCAAGGAACAACTCTGTAGTCAAGATTTATTTCAACTGCCGATGCAACTGTCAAGATGAAGTATAGTCAGACTCGGGAGATACACCCAAGCATTACCTTTCAGGAATTTAATTAATTTTAATCTTTATCATAGAATGCAGACAATCTTCTTTGTGGTTATTTTTGTAAAGCTAGTGTGCATCTTCAGAAACGTTGATTTTTTTTGCCCCATCCTTCATTTTTTGGCCTTGTGTAACATTTTCCTCAGTAGAAAAGAAGTAAATAACAATTGACAGCCCATCTCCGCCGACAACGTGACAACACAAGGTTTCTTGCTTTCCTCATGTCTATCAGAGGAGGACACTAAACTCAGAAAATGGATCTGCTACTCACAAAGACATTTGTAAAATAAAATATGCACTGAGCAAGGAGAGGTTAGCTTTCCAATCATAGAAATTCGTCACTGTTGATGGCTGAAAATAAAATGTTTGGTAATTTATTCAATATTGACAAGAACTGTCAAGCAAAATAAAAATTGGGTAGAGGATTGTTTAAAATTAATATAAACATTGCATAGAATTGTTTGTTTGTTTTTTTTACTATGTGGTCACCACTTATCAAGGCCCAGAAACCACTCATGGATAAGGGTTATTGTAAGCACAGTACGTTAGTGTGGATATTTTAGAGTGTCTACATAAGGGGGCGGTTCATCAGGAATTTGTTTACGTTGGACTTGAAGACATCCAAGTTGTAGTAAGGAGGGAAGCAGGCAGACGGAACAGTTCCACAGGCGTGCAGTTCTAAGAAAGAAGCTCTGTTCATGGAATCTACGTTTTGATTTAGGCATAGATAAAGAGTGGGGAAAGTTTTTGACAGTGGATTCAGCTAGACGGGTGTTTTTTGTAAAATATTGGCGAGAGGGGGACCAGAAATTGGAGTTCAGACGAGCACCTGCCATGGAAATAACGATAAAACAAAGATAGGCTTGCAACGTCTCTTCTGTGGGAGAGAGGTTGCAGGGAAGAAAAAAGGGCATCCTCCACTAAGCCACGAAGTCTATTTTGTACTCTGTCAAGGCAGGATAGGCTGTTTTTAGCAGCTCCTGCCCAGATATGGCAGCAGTATTCCATCCTTGGACGTACTTGGCTTTTATATAGATAGAGAATTGCATCAGTAGTGAGATATCTTCTGGAGCGGTAGAAGGATCCCACCATCTTTCCAGCGACCTTGGAAACAGACTTGATGTAAGTGTTCCATTTCAGATCAGGAGTGAAGGTCAAGTCCAGAAGCTTGTCAAAACATGGGGCTTTTCCTAGACGAGAGCCATCCATTTCAATTGATGCCAGATAGGGATCAGAGCGTTGATTATGTAAAGATAGGAGTTTGGTTTTAGATGCATTAAAAGGTAACCAGCCATGTCTTCCCCGCGTTCGAGATCAGAGGAGAGAGAATCAGAGAGAGCTTTGTCATTTACAGCCTTTGATGTGTTGCTGTAGATGGTCGTGTCATCAGCATAGATGTCAACGAATTATTTAAGTATGTGTTTAGGGAGATCATTGATGTAGATCAGGAAGAGAGTTGGGCCCAGGATGGACCCTTGAAGGACTCCAGCATTAATACTGCAGGCCTCTGATTTTTGTCCATCAACCACTACTCTTATGAGCCTACCAGAGAGAAATGATTTAATGATAGAGAGAATATTTCCAGTTATACCGTAGCTGGAGATCTTGTGAAGTAGGCCTTCATGCCATACCTTATCTTGTGTAATCAACTGACAAAAATGAATACCCAAAACACATAAATGTAATCCTTATTAATCTAATAACGTAAACACAAGTATTTCACTTCTTTTTGATAAAAGATATTGATTTAAATGTGTAAAAATATTTATTCATGGAGTTTGGTTTGGTTGCTTTATTTTACGGCAGATCAACTCTTTTCGAATCCATTCATTTTGGAAAATTTTTTAATGATTCAAGTTCTTTATATCTTCAAATATTTATTCATGGTGTTTGGTTTGATTGTTTTGTAGAAGAAAATTGTTTTTGTTTTAGACTTTGTAGAACATGATAGAGTTTTTCAAAGGAAAAAAAATGTTTGGTGCATCTATTGGTCAGGAAGTCAGCATATTCAGACAGCCTGATTTAGTAGCACCAGAGACCCTAACAGGTATTACCACTCAAGCCAAAGAAAACTTGGTAACTAAGAGGCAACTCTACATAGTCCACAGCCCCTAACTGGGTCCACAGGATTTCATGGCCATCCGGAAAATGTGGGAAACCATGTAAAATTTAAATCTTAGCAAAAATATTTTTAATTTTTGAAAAATGTTTCAGGTGATGTCCTTTTCCCTGCAACCTCTTTCCCACAGAAAAGACGTTGTAAGCCTGTCTCTGTTCTATTGGTATTTTCATGGCAGGTGCTCGACTGAACTCCAATCTATCGTTCCTCCTTGCTAAACTTTCATAAAAACACCCGACTGACTACAACCACTCTCTAACTATACCTAAATTAAAACGCAGATTCCATGAACAAAGCTTCTTTCCCAGAACTGCCCACCTGTGGAACATTGTTCTGCTGGTCTGTTTCCTGGCTGAATACAACATGGTAGCCTTCAGATCCAATATAAACAAGGTTTTATTGAGCCGTCCATATAAATAATCAAATTCAACCCAATTTACACAATTAACGATTACCACACTATCACCTTCCATTCATTAAACCTTATAGTGGCGTTCAGGCCTTGATAAGTGGTGACTCCTAAGTAGAAAAAAAAAATCCTTTAAATTTGTATTTAATGGATTGCTAATTTAATGATATTATTGTGTATTTATTTTTTTTACAGATTTATTTTTGGATCAGACATTATGTTTTTTACAATTATTCAAATGATTTCAAGTGTAACTTTTGGCTCAATCACCCAACTGCACTACTTCTGTTGTAGTAAGCTTATGCATCTCAATTATTTGACACTTGTTGGCAGTGTTTTACTGAAAATAAGAAAAACTAAAGGTAGTCGAAATTGTCTCGCATAATAGAAGTAGCACAAAAACCTTTTCAAATACATCTGGGCTGGTGCATCTGCCACTAGTCTCTCACTCCAAGGTTCAAAAAGAGTCACCAGCCTAATAGGTCTGGAACTATCAACTAACCTTCAACCTATGTCCCATTGCTAAAATGTGGCATCCTTGTGTCTGTTTTACAAGTATTTCAATGACAAGTGCTCTGACGAACTCTGAAAATTAGTACCCCCTTGACGACAAACCCGACAAGAAGCAAAATCCCACCCCTACACTGTAAAGCCTTCTACTCAAATAGCTTTTTCCCTCAGACTGCTGCACTTTGGAATTCCCTTCCAAACCCCTGCTTCCCTGATTGTAATGACATGCAGAAATTCAAGTGTAATATGAATAGACATCTTGCTGCCCAACTCCCTAAATAGTATCCCTGCAAATTTGGTCCCACATAGTAGCCCCTCATTACTAAATGGTCCTGTGCCTTGTTTGGGGTGAAATAACAAAAAAGACCTTGATTCCAAATGATAGTTATTTGTGGAGATAGATCTCCAGAGGATAAAGTCTATAAGCCAGAAAACCATTTATACACACATTCACATTTTGTTATAGATTTACTGTATTAGGGCTGGAAAAGAAGGGGCGGGGGATTATATTCGCATTTTTTTTTTTTCATGGATTATGTGCAAGATAATAAGGGTGATGAATTGTTTGTACCCCAACCCCCACAATATCAAAATACCCTCCCAATGATATGCTGGGTTCTAAGTGCATATTTTGACAATCCTGATCAAAACAATTGTTACACCTCGTGTGTCTTATGTTCAGTTAATAAGATTTTTTTTCTTCTTTTTAATCTTCTTAAATATAATCAGCAGTTGATGAGAGCGACACCAAAATAAACTTCCGAATTACAAAAAAATTAATAAGAATAATAAGACTTCTCTTTAACTATGTTATTATAGGAGCAAGATTTTAATCTCAACATATAAAATCATTTTTAGATGCACCCAAGCATCCATGGAAGAGGTTCTGTCTGTTTGTCCTTTGGCCGATCCATTGGTCGGCACGCTTATGTTTTTTTAATTTTTTTTTTTTTTTTTTACTATATGCGAAAATTAAATTGATGCATCTTATTTTAAACTAGCAGAGCTACCCGTTGCCGGACATAAGGACCAAAATAGAAGAGGTTAACAAGTGTTACAACTCCCACTTCTCAATCCTTTCACTTTTCCTTTTCTCCATTTTTCATATCCTTCTTCGTTACCCCTTTTTCACCTCCACCCACCTCATTCGTCTTTCATTTTAATATATTGAAAATAATAAAAATAATGCAAGTTCCAATCTATGCCCCCCCCCCGGCCAAACACTCGTCTAGCTGAAACCACTATCAATTTCACTCACTCTTTATCTTAGCCTAAACCTAAATGTGGATTCCATGAACAAAGCTTCTTCCTTAGAACTACACGCTTGTGAAACTTTTTTCCGTTTGCCTGCTTTCCAGCTGACTACAATATGGTCGTTTTCAAGTTCAACATAAACAAATTCTTGATGAACCGATCCCTTAAGTAATCCAATTTACCAAATTTCCCCTACTAACGATTACTACAATATTGTCCCATTGACTACTGTACTAGGTGTATCAGAATTTTTGTAGGAATTTTTGAAACCCCTAACACGAAACTGCGAATAAAATATAAAAAACTTGTAATTTCTCTTTTAAAAGTGGGTTGTTTATTTTCATTATAGATTATACTTCCAAAATAAACTATTAAAGTTGTTTTAAAAGTAATAGAAATATTTTTTTTTATTTTAAAAAAAAACAGTAATGAATTTTACGAACTCAGTATTTTTCAATTTTTAAACTTTAAAAATCTATCAAAATTTTTCTATTGATTCTATTTTTACGATATTTTCAGGGTCAATGTGAAATTTTATGCTCTTTCCAATAAACCGAATATAATATTTTAGACAAACGTTTTTGTTTTTTTTTAATTCACGCCCCCCATTTTCAAGTGTCTATTAAAAAGTAAATAATTTACTCACCAAAGTGTTATATATCACAAATTGAAGAGAAAAGGTCAATAAATAATATATTCAAATTTAAAACAAAAATAGTGTTTTTTTAGAAATTTACCTGTAAAATTTGAAATTTAAAACCTTTTTTTTAAAACCACGTTGTTTGTTTTTTTCTTTTGTTTTTTTTTTTTAATGAAACCTTGGTCCTTGCTCCTTTAATTGAAAAAAAAATTAGGGCTTGAATTACATTTTTCGAGGAGTTATAAGCTTGGAAAGACGGGGTGGAATTATTAACTATTTTTCACGAAATTTTTGACACACCTACTACTGTACACTCATTAATCCTTATCCTAGAATGGCCTTGATAAGTGGTGACTCCTTTGTAAAAAAAAGTCATTCTCATCTCCTTTATATAATTCATAACATTGGAAATCACTGAAAAACTTAGCCTCCTTCCCCTATCCTGAGGAAATCTGACCCAGTTGATCCCCAAACAACGAATACTTATTTAAAAACTTAATATTATTCATCCGATGCTGATCAAGAATGTACCAACTTTGTGGGTGTCTGTTTTGTAGGTTTTTGTTTTACTTTTAACTAGACATACTAATACACATGTACACACAGTCAATTGCCATTAATAGATGCGACCAAAATTCTACATAAGAGGCTCTGTCCGTGTAGTTTAATTCTGAAATTTTCACTGATAAACGTGCAGAAGGGATATATTTTAGTCTATTGACATGTTTTTAACACATCAAAGGCAAGACTCACTGCTGATGCATTTCTCTACTAATATAAAAACCAAATACATCCTAGAATGGAGTACTGTTGCCACATCTGAGCATGAACTGCTCAGATCACCCTATCCTGCCTTGATAGAGTTCAAAACAGATTTAGTAATCTAGTAGGTGATACCATTTTCTCTTCCCGACAACTTTCCCACAGAAGAGACTTTGCAAGCCTCTCTTTGCTGTATCATTATTTCCATGGCAAGTGTTCAACTGAGCTCCAATCTATAGTTCCCTCTCATCAATCTTTCACAAAAAACACTCGTCTAGCCAAAAATTATCAATAAATTCCCCCACTCTCTCTCGGTGCCTAAACTTAAATGTGAAATCCATGAAAAAAGTTTCTTTTTTGGAGCTTCCCGTCTGTGGAACTGTCCCATTGGTCTGCTTTCCAGCCGACTACAATATTGTCTTCAAGTCTAAAGTAAACAAATTCTTACTGAACTGCACTCGTAAATAATCTGATTATATCAAATTTTGACCACAAATGATTACTATGTTACTGTTCCAATGACTACAATACATATGTTAACCCTTATCCTCAAATAGCCTCCCGGCCTTCATATGTGGCAACCCTACATTAAAATAAACAAAAAAGCAGATTAAAATAACCAATGCAAGGACCTAAGTTTGATTACTTATGGTGTATTTTTTGACAAGTATTTGATGACACTGAACTTGAAGATGACTATGTTGCCGTCTGCAGGGAATGAGTCCAACAGTTATGCATTCCACAGATGAGAAGCCCTAGTAAAGAAGATCTGTCAATGGATATTTCACCTGATATTTGGCATATGGAAGAAAGGAAAACCTTTTTCAGGTAAGGTAATAAAATGAGTTCTTGCTGTGAATGATTTACAAGGAGGAACCAGAGATTTGAACTCAGTCAATTACCTTTCATGAAAATAAGTAGAAAAGACAATATCTCTTCTGTAAGAAACATTTTGTAATGAACAGAAGAGAGAATCTCCCATTAAATTTTCAAATCGATTTGGTACCATGTTTAGGCAACAGAAATTGCTCCAAGCGGCACCTCCTCAGATGTGGCAGCAATACTCCATCTTAGAACTTCGACTCTTATGCAGATGCAGGATTTCATCAAGAGTTATGTACTTTCTAGAGTGATGGAGTGATCCAAACATTTTCCCAGCAACCTTAGCAACAGATTAGATATAAGTCTTCCATTTTAGATCTAGAATGAAAATCAGTCCTAGGAGCTTGTCGGAATAAAAGACTTTCTCAAGTAGAGAGCCATTCATTTAAACTGGGGCAAAATAAAAATCTGAGCATTAGTAGTGAAAAAATAAACGTAGTTTCAAAAGTATTAAAATTAAAAAGTCACTAACGCCCCCCAGTTGTATCAAATATATCGCTGCTGAGTATTCTGTGAATGTTCAGCATGAATGGAGACCTCGTGAGATCGTTTACACAGGAGTTATCACTTATCAAAGCCCAGAGGCCACTCGAGGATAAGGGTTAAAGAGTGTACGGTAGTCAATGGGACAATATCACACGAATCATTAGTAGTGTAAATTTAGTAAATTGGATTACTTAAGGGGAATGGCTCATCAAGAATTTGTTTAGTTGGACTTGTAGACGGCCATATTGTAGTCAGCTGGAAAGCAGGCAAATGGAAAACATTTCTATAGGTATGCAGTTCTAAAAAAAGAAGCTTTGTTTGTGGAATCTACATTTAGGTTTAGGCACAGATAAAGAGTGGGGGAAATTATTGATAGTGGTTTCAACTAGATGAGTGTTTCTTGTAAAAAAATTGGTGAGGGGGCAACAGATTAGAGCTCAGACGAGTACTTGCCATGAAAATAACACGCATTTTGGAGAGAACTACAGCTGGCTGTTAGGTTTTTGCTGTAATTCTTCCGAGGGTATGAAACGGTCTATACCTACAATTAACCATTCTGTCAGGTCTGATACTATAGAGGACACATCCTTTTTATACATGGAACACAGATGTAGATCTGATATAAATGTACAGAAGCTATCCTAGTCAGCCATAGAGTATCAATATACTGTACGATGGAGAGATACGTCTAAAGGCTTATTACATTTCTTTTTTATCTTAACTGATACAAAAGAGTGGTCGGAAGATCCCAGTGGAGACAGAACGGAAAATGAACATAGCTAAGGGGAAGTTGTAAGGAAAAGGTCTAGGAGACTTGCATACTGACCATCAGAATAAGGAACACGGGTTGGTTTGTGAACAATCTGAGTGAGGTCATAAGCAATTGAGAAATCATGACAGAAGCTCCCCTCATCTGCCTTGTTTGAGTGGGTTAACTATTCCACATTGTGAACATTGAAGTATCCAGATGTGAATGTTAGTCGAAGGATGAGCAGACAGGATATGGTCAATTTTCTCAGATACACTACTAAAGATAGTAACTCCACTGTTATGAGGGCGATAGAGGGCAAATATAAACACAGTAGTGTGAGCAAGTGCACAAATAGAGTAATTTAGGATTTTCTCTGGAGATGTCCCTACCACATGGAAAGCCATCTTTAATGTAGGCATATATTCCATGTCTGTGGTGATCTTGGTGGTCAGATTTGGATGCTGTAATCCTTTAATTACAAACTCGTCTAGGGAAATAGTCAGTCCAATGCCAGTCCCACTTAGGAATAATAGGTCTGGTTTAGTGTGCTGTAATTGGGTTTCAACCTCTGGAAAGTTGAAACGTACCCTTGATGTTGAAGAAGGAGACCTGGTAGTGGGGGTTTACGTTGGAATATCTGGTTATTACCGTTTATCTCTAATATCTTTATAGGAGACTGACATATTTCCAGTGTATGGATGCCTGGAAACCCCACAACATCAATATACCATTTTTAGACAGAACAGATACTCCCCTTCGATCCTAACCATAAGACTAAGAAGGTATATTTTAATTTCACGTATGGCCCAAAAGCAACATCATTAAAAAAATTTTTTGTTTTACATTGCGATGATCGGGAGATCTTATTAAAAAGGAGGATAGAAGGTAACTTACTGCGAAAATTAAATTAGCAAATCTATTTACTAATTTAATTTTCATAGTATGTTATTACTTTCTATCCTTCTTTTTAATAAGTAGGATGTCCTGATCGAATAATTTATAATCTGAAAACCGTGACACACATATGTATATTAAAGGTACTACAGTATTAATATATAGAATTTTTATTTTGCAAAACATGATCGAGTTTTTCAAAATAAACGTTAAAAAATAACATCAATGTTTGGTGTATTTTAAGTCAGGAAGTCAGTATCTTCAGACAGCCTAATCTGATAGCATCAGTGTTGTTTTGGCCTGTGAAAATGTTCTGTTCAGGAAATTAATTTAACCCATCCCGGGGCAGGTATTTTTCTAGTATTTATATACAGATTAATAACTAGGGGAAAAATGGCTCTTTATCTGCCTCCTTGCAGTGCAGTTTTATGCAAAAAAAATATACAGCAAAGTAACAGATACTCATTTTGTAACATTTTCATTATATTTATCAAACTGGAATTTTAAACAGATATCATGGGAGTCAAATTCGTAATTTTTTGACAATTCTCCAGAGGCAGAGAATGCAACAGAAATTGATTACATAAGAAACTAAAAACTATATAAAACGTCATATTTCAAAATAATTTATTTTACATTCACAAGAGATCTAACGAATAAATCATTGATTTCTGATAACAAAGACAAATAATCTCCATGTTTGTATATTTTTAATTTATATCCTATTTTATTACTTGTGATATTTATCTTGTTTTTATTTCATTCACTTTATTTGAGTTCGACTACGACAATTCATATTATATGGGGATACAAACTACTTCTCTACCCTCTCTATTTGATAAAATCAAAAGTAAATCCCTAAAATGTTTGGCCTTATCAAACGATCAACCATTGACCTCTCAAAGTTATGCTTTGAGGGTATGTTAGAAGGTAAAAGAGGCAGACGAAAGCCAAGGAGAAGGTGGAGAGAAAATGTTTTTAATTGGACATTTTTCAACAGTTGGGCATCCATCAACCAATTTGCCCTGGATCAGAAGGAATAGTGAAAAAATAAGTCATGTGGGTTCGCAATCTGCACAAAGTAGAAGATGCGATTCCTGATGATGAGGATACAAAAATACAGCTTGAATTTTGTTTTCTTGAAGAATGTAGATAAAAAAAAAACAGAGGATGCAAGAAATTTATATGATAAAAATCATTTTGCCAAAGTAAAACAATCTTATCTAATTCATATTATTTGGATAATTCAGACTACTGTTCTCATCTTGAGTATTATTTGCATAGTTCAGTTTATGCAACCTCTGACCGTCAGGTGCATCTTGTCGAATTCAGAGAGTTCCACAGTCGTGCACTTCTGAGAAAGAAGCTTTGGTCATGGAATCTACGTTTGGATTAAGGCACAGATAAAGAGTGGGGAAAATTATTGACGGTAGTTTCAGCCAGACGGGTGTTTCTTGTGAAAGATTGGCAAGGGGGGGACGAGAGATTGGAGCTCAGATGAGCACTTGCCATGGAAATAACGATAAAACAAAGACAGGCTCGCAACGTCTCTTCTGTGAGAGAGAAGTGGCAGGGAAGAGAAAAGGGCATCCCCCACTAAGCCACGAAGTCTATTTTGTACTCTGTCAAGGCAGGATAGGCTGTTTTTAGCAGCTTCTGCCCAGATGTGGCAGCAGTACTCCATCCTTGGATGTACTTGGCTTTTATATAGATAGAGAATTGCATCAGTAGTGAGATATCTTCTGGAGCGGTAGAAGGATCCCACCATTTTCCCAGCGCCTCTGGCAACAGATTTGATGTACATGTTCCATTTCAGATCAGGAGTAAAGGTCAAACCCAGAAGCTTGTCAAAACATGGAGCCTCCCCAAGACGAGAGCCATCCATTTCAATTGATGCCAGATGGGGATCAGAGTGTTGATAATGTAAAGATAGAAGCTTGGTTTTGGATGCATTATAAGTGACCAGCCACCTCTTCCCCCACTGTACCATGCGCTCAAGATCAGAGGAGAGAGAATTAGAATTGTCATTTACGGCCTTTAATTGTTGCCATAGATGGTCATGTCATCAGAATAGATGTCAACGAATGATTTAAGTATGTGTTTTGGGAGATCATTGATGTAGATCAGGAAGAGAGTTGGACCCAGGATGGACCCCTGGAGGACTCCAGCATTAATACTGTGGGCCTCTGATTTCTGCCACTACTCTTATGAGCCTATCAGAGAGAAATGATTTAAAGATTGAGAAAACATTTCCAGTCATACCATAGCTGGAAATCTTGTGAAGTAGGCCCTTATGCCATACCTTATTGAAGGCCTTCGATATGTCAAGAGCAATTGCCCTGGAAAGGAAACCTTTGTCAAGAGATTAACCAATCCTATGAGATATAACCATTAGCACATCTGCTGTAGATCTTGCAGAGCGGAAACCATATTGCATGTCACTAAGAAGGTTGTTTCTGTTGAGGTGGTTGACTACTTCTTTATTTAATATGGATTCCAACAACTTACTCATGACACACAGGAGAATTAGCTACAAAGTTCTTGGCAAATAATTTGGCCTTGTTTGATGCTGACGAGATGACCTCAGGTCCATTGATGATAGTTGGGATAGAACGCATACTTCTGTTCAAGATCCTGTTTGCTATTTGCCAGAACTGGTGGGAACCAAGCCGCTGCTCAGCTATTTTGGATTTAACGGACTGAACATATAGCTCTCTTGCATGTTTTATTACTCTTTTACAGTGGTTACTGGCAGTCCTGAAAGCAGCTTTAGTCTCAATATATCTATCAAGTTGGTAGCTATGGAAAAAGTGATTTCTGTACGCAATGTCAGCAGCACATTCATGGGAGAACCATAGCTGGCTGTTAGGTTTTTGTTGGAAGTTTTTGGATGGTATGAATCGGTCTATGCCTACAATTAACCATTCGGTCAGGTCTGATACTATAGAGGACACATCCTTTTTAAACATGGAATGCAGAAGTAGGTCAGATATGAATGTACGGAAGCTATCCCAGTCAGCCATAGAGTATCAATATACAGTATGGTGGAGAGGTACGTATGAAGACTTATTACATTTCATTTTTATCTTAACTTCTACAACAGAGTGGTCAGAGGATCTCAGAGGAGATAGAACGGAACATGAACATAGCTCAGGGGAAGTTGTGAGGAAAAGGTCTAGAAGGCTTGCATATTGACCGGTAGTATCGGGCACACGGGTGGATTCGTGAACAATCTGAGTGAGGTCATAGGCAGTGGCAAAATCATGACAGAACCTCCCCTCGTCATCGGTTTTATTTGAGTGGGTCAGCCATTCCACATTATGGACATTGAAGTCACTGCAAATGTGAATATTAGCCGAAGAGTGAGCAGACAGGATGTGGTCAATTTTCTCAGATATGCTCTTAAATATATAGTAACGCCACTGTTGTGGGGGCGATAGAGGGCAAATATAAATGCAGTGGTGTAAGCTAGTGCAACCTGGAAGCACATATATGGTAAATTAGGGTTTGCTCTGGAGATATCCCTACCACATGGAAAGCCATCTTAGATGTAGGGACATATTCCATGCCCATGGTGATCTTGGGGGTCAGATTTAGATGTTAAGTTAGAGCATCCTTTAATTATGAATTCGTCTAGGGAAGTGGTTGATCCTATGCCAGTTCCACTTAAGAATATGTCCGGTTTCGTCTCCTGTAATTGTGTTTCAACCTCTGGAAGGTTGGAACGTAGACCCCTGATGTTGGAGAAGGAGACCTGGTAGTAGGGGTCTAAGTTGGAGGATGGGGTTCTAGGTTTAATCGTGTTTTTTTTTTTTTTTTACATCGCTTTGTATGCTGAAATATTTTAGTCGGTTTTACACGTTTGGGTAAAAATATACAGGAATCTATGAATTTTGCCCAAATGAACGCTAATCTTAAATTAACTATATTGGTTAATTATTTAATCTATATGAATAAAACAGTAGATGTATTCATGTGTGCCTGTAAACCGATAAACTCTCAAACTACTGGTCACATAGCACTGAAATTGACAGGAAATAGCAATCATACACCAAAGATGGTTTATAACGAGTAAAATCTTTGTTTGGATGGCTGAATAACACGTACAGACATATCAATAAGTTGAAATGCAAACCGTTCATTTCAACTTGCCGACATATTTCTTTTTTTACTTCTTTCTGCATATACCTAAATTCAATTCATTAAGTCGTTTAATGTCAAATCTTTCTTACCTATCTCTCGATAGCTACATTGATAGGTGACACGGCTGGAGCACTAAATATTTTGGTTTCGATTCTAGTTGATAGCACCCAAGTCATTTTTTTTTTTCAACTTTTGTAATCGCTACTATATATTAGGTACAATATAATGTTCAATAGAGAATTGGCTCTGTAATAAATATGAAATCTGCATGGATTAAAATATATTTAAGCGTATTATACAACCTGGCATGGTATGACCGAGCGCCCTCCATCACTAGTGGAAAAATAACATTAAAAATGTTATTTCAATAATTAAATGGTACAAGAGAAAAAAATGTAGTCAGAATCTTTAATTTCTTGTGAAGGGGAGTATTTGCTGGATAATATTTTTCTTAGCAACACGTCTTCATAATTTTTATTAGAATATTAAATTCCAATAAAATTGCATTTTTAGTGCTGGTTTCCTTTAACGAAATTGGTTTCAAGTATACGTTAAAAAAGTATGTTTACAAAAGCATACTATTCTTCATAGACAAACTAACATGCGGCTAATACCAAAGTGCAGTATCTGTTCTGATAACTATTTCATTTGATGTCCCAATCCAGAGTGCCTCTTTTTGGAGAGCTGGATATTCACCACATTAAAAACGAATCGTGTATCTAATTCTACCCTTGTGGGGAGGTAAGTAGATAGAGACAAACTAACATAAGGCCACTTCTACACAAACTAATCATTAGTACATGATCACACAAGTACTTCCACACACACACACATTCTCCCTCTCTTAATTATAATGCTTAAAGACTCAACAACTCTCTGCAGGAGCTAAACTACAAGTTGGCTAAAGAACATTTTTTAGATAGAATTTTCAAAGTTAAATTCAAGGAGAGAACTTGAATGCCTACTAGACACTATCATTGAGTGTCTAAGGTCTCTCTGTACAGGCGTTTATTAGGACAAGCTGGCATGAGGATAATTTTCCCTAGAATTAAACCCTGGCTAAATATTCAAAACAACATAGTATTCGCAGCCCAAATAGGATCTCCTTGCTACAGCTAACCTACACTGGCTTTTACAAGGAATGGTGCACTTACTCCAAGTGATGTTACCTCAAGTAACAAATCGGAGTTGAATACTCCACCAGACTAGAAAAATTTTTGTCCTGGGTTTCGGTAAGAGCAAGAGATCACAAGAAAGAAATATAACATATTTAAATGGGAAGAGGAAAATTATTTCCCCATCTTCTTTACTAACTCAGTGTTTAAGATGTAAAGAAGAACTTAAATGGAATATTCGAATATCTATGCATCTCATATAGAGATCAAGTGTTAGCCCCAGGAAGGGGGTCCCTTGATTTCTGAGAACTTTGACTGAAGTAAAATGAAATAAGAGAAACAAACACAAACTAAGGTCTTGTAAGCTCAGCCTTCAAAAGAGAGAACTCAAACTTTTTCAACTCCGAATTCAGTTAAAAAAAAAAAAAGGAAAAAAAAAGTGTTCTTTGACTAGCTCATGCAGAGAGTTGTTGGGGCTTCAAGCATTATAATTAATAGAGAGAGAGAGAATGTGTGAAAAAATGGGAATGGGGGAATAGTAGCTGTAGTAACTAATGTTGAAGGCAGATACCGGTCATCAGAAACGAGACGGAAAAAAACATAAAAATATCAAATCTTATCAAAAGTTTAGATCTTGCCAAAAAAGGGGAAGGCAAATGATACAACTGCTACTATAAGAGTCACACTTTGAAAAATGATTAAATCGTTATTGTGACAAATATCAAAAACAAACTTACTTTAAAAAGCAGCATCAAAGTCACGAAATAAATGAACAGCAGTATCTTTTTTTTTTTTTTTTTTCAAGTATTTATGCAACATAAAGACCGTGCCAGTTCTTAGGATTTTCAAATTAAATTCAATTTTTACGGTCTCCTGTTTATTAAATTGCTAGGTGAAAGTACAGGATAGTTACTAAGCGAAAGCGCCCTCCCCTCCTCATGTTAAGAATGGGTTTGTTAATAACATTTTTTTCAGGATGGTTCGTATTCTGCATAAGTACTCTTTTTTATATAACAAGTTGGTTCAACAAAAGTAATCATTTTTTTTTTATTTTATACAAGATTTAAAAAAAAACTAAAGAATTCCTTTTGGCTGAGGGTAAAGGGTATCACATCTTTTCTGTTCTTGTAAAGCGGAAATCTTTCTGGACGGAGGCAATTTTATTTTTCCCTACAATCCAGAATACCCTTTTTAGGGAGCTGGATTTTCCCCACATTAAAAACAGACCTTGTGTCTAATTCTGCTCTCACGAGGAGGTGAAATAATGTTTTATATTTCAAGTTGTTGAAATGAAAATGCTTGGTTTTTGTGGTATAGTAGTACTTGTACTTCAAGGGAGTGACCACTATGACTTAGGGTGTCATTTACCCCCCCCCACACACACACATTGTTTTATCTATTACCAAACTAGCAGGGCTACCCGGCGTTATCGAGGGCATGGGTATTAAATATAAAAGTTTAAATTAAAAAGAAAAAAAAAGTAATATCTTTCTTTTACACTATCTCTCCCTCCCGCGCTCTCTCTCTCTGTCAACTGATTCAATCTAATAGCAAGAAAAAAAGCTGACTGATTGGTTGACCTAATTTCAGTATAGTTTTTAAAACAACTAGCATTAAGAATGAAAACAATTTATACCCACCCCCATCCTTTACTAAGGGAATATATATTATCATAATCAGGTTGGGGGTCACGCGTCCACGCGAAATAATGTAAGGTATCTTGTGTTGTTTCTGACGCCCGAACACAGACAAAATCACAACCTTCGTTTATAACCTATAACAGTAATTTTTAAAAAATATATTTTAACCAAATAAACCCAATGTAAAATGATGTCAACCATTTGACATTATTTGTGAATTAAAAAAAAAAAAACATCTTGTGTTGACACATGCAAAACAAGCGAAGAAATTCAAAGGTTGAAGTTGGTTGATTTTATGAAAAGAAATGTCATCTAGAACAATTGGACACACATTCAGCTAATGAGCGAAAAGACATGATATAAGAAAATAGTCTGATTATATTAGAACGTCACTTTTCTTAATTTTCCAAGAGATGTGACAAAAAGAAGCCACTGCTACGTTGTTTGGTGATAAACGCCGTTCATCTCTCTTCTAAACGAAATAAATAAATAAATAAATAAATAATAAAGAATACCAAAAATAGGTTCATATTTCGCCATGGAAATATTTTTAGGATTTCGTATCACAAAAAAAAAAAAAAAAAAAGCGGAAGCCAATATCTTAATTTGTACACTTGTGTATCTTTAACAACTTGGTTAAATAATATCCATCAACGACATGTCAATTATTAAAGGAACACTAGGAATCATGTTGCTGGTTTTCTCTTGTGTTTCAAGGATTTTTTTTTTTAAAGGAATTATTAAATGTTTATGCTTCTTTCAGCAGATATTCATCATTCTCGACTCAACCCCTAAACTGAATTAACACTTAAGAATATTTAAAAACGCAAGAACTAAGCAACTCCCCTGCCAGGGATTTTGAAGTCAAATTTGGAGTTTTAAAATGTGTGATTATTATTGACCAGCTATAATAATAAAATTGTCTATTTAAAATAAGACAAATCGAAGTTAAAATAAAGAATAAACAAACATGTATTTAAGAAAACAACACTTCGTTAAACGAAGTTTGGAATATTCTTTTAGAACTTAGATTTCAATAAATAGATTGTAATGTAAGATTTTTTTCTTTTACATAAAAACGATGGTGAGTGAAGAAGAAAAAAAAGGAATCTAAAGAATAACCTTAACATTAAAATGTAAAATAAATAACGGAAGTGTTTGTTTCTTGGTCTTTCTTTTGGTTAAAAGCAAAGTGTAGTATCTGTTTGGTACTCATGCATGCACTTATTGATCCGTGCTGAAATAACGTTATTATTTAAAAAGCCATTCCTAACATGGGGAGGGAAGGGTGTTTTGCACCTATTCTGTACTTTAACCTTACAACTGAATAAATAAATAAAAAAAAATAAATAAAAACTTTAATTAAACTTGGAAATACGATTTAAAAAATAGCGCGGATCAGCAAGTGCATTAGCACCACCATCTGTTTTGATAACACACACTCCAGCTTTTCCGTTCTCTGTCAGTGATAGAAATCCTTCTTAACGGAGGCAATTTAAATTTTTGTCCCAATCCACAGTATCTCTTTTTAGGGAGCTGGATTCCCCCCCCCCACTTTAAAAACCGACCTTGTGTCTAACTCAATTAAGTAAACAGGGATTGACGAGAGTTCATCCCCCCCCCTGTTTACTAACATTTTATTTATTGTTTGGCATTGTCAAATAAAAGGCTGGAAAATATTAACAAGAAATTAAATAAATTACGGACTCTTTTTCTACTATTAAAATAAATTTTTGTTTTGTTTTTTAATACTTACATTGTGATAATAAATGCGCTGTATGGAAGGAAAGAAGACCAAAAAACAAAAATGAAAATAAAAGAGAAAACGAAACGGATATCGCCCATCGATACATGTGCTTGTTGTTGGGTTTGTTTTGTCGTCGTACAAAACAAGAAAGAAAAAAAAATGCAGAACATGACTTTCTTTTTAAAAAAATGAAATATATACTTTAAACCAACATATATATAGCGTTAGCAACGATATACATACTTTTTAATAACCAAAAATGAAGTAATTTAATGTTTTGTTTTTTTTTACTTACTTGTATATATATAAAATAAACGCCTGTTTTTTTTTCCTTCTTTGCTATTTTTTCTCCAAAGCTTTCCTTCAAGAAATGTAATTTTACTTGTTCTCCTTAAATATAGAATCGTCAATAAATATTGACAATATTAAGAATTGATAAAAAGAGTTTGAAAGGCGAGGAGCCTCCGTGCGACTCACTGACGGTCACACATACACATGGGCGTGCACAAACGCACAGGGAGAGAGAGAGAGAGAGAGAGAGAGAGCGAGACGAACAACAAGAAGAGAAAGACGTGAAACGTTCAACAAACCCCGTTCGCCACCCGACCTGTTTCGTTCTCATCAACAATCTGGCCTGATTTCAAAGCGAGGCTGCTTCATACATATCGAGCATACAGGGTTCGAGCCTTCATTCTGATATAACTTTTTTTTTCTTTTTTAAATTCTATAAGGTGTTTTCAATAAGATTCCAGACTTTTTTGTACAGGCATTTAAAATTGTCGTAGTCTCTTAAAAATTCAGTGTGTTATCGTCAGGTGTATCAGAATTTTTGTAGGAATTTTTGACACCCCTAACACGAAACTGCGAATAAAATATAAAAATCTCGTAATTTCTCTTTTAAAAGTGGGTTGTTTATTTTCTCTATACTTCCAAAATAAACTATTAAAGTTGTTTTAAAAGTAATAGATTTTTTTTTTAAAACAGTAATGAATTTTCCGAACTCAATATTTTTCAATTTTTAAACTTTAAAAATCTATCAAAATTTTTCTATTGATTCTATTTTTACGATATTTTGAGGGTCAATGTGAAATTTTATGCTCTTTCCAATAAACTGAATATAATATTTTAGACAAACGGTTTTTTTTTAATTCACGTCCCCCCCCCATTTTCAAGTGTCTATTAAAAAGTAAATAATTAATTTACTCACCGAAAAGTAAATAATTAATTTACTCACAAATTGAAGAGAAAAGGTCAATAAATAATATATTCAAATTTAAAAAAAAAAACAAAAAAACAAAAACGTAGTGTTTTTTAGAAATTTACCTGTAAAGTTTGAAGTTTAAAACCTTTTTTTTTAAACCACGTTATTTGTTTTGTTTTTTTTTGTTTTTTTTTTAATGGAACTTTGGTTCTTGCTCCTTTAATTGAAAAAAAATTAGGGCTTGAATTACATTTTTCGAGGAGTTATAAGCTTGGAAAGACAGGGGGTCGAATAATTCACACCTCCCATTTTGAAATGTCTATTAAAAAGTAAATAATTAATTTATGTACCAAAGTCTTATATATCACAAATTGAAGAGAAAAGGTCAATAAATAATATATTCAAATTTAAAACAAAAAAAAGTACTGCTTTTTAGAAATTTACCTGTAAAGTCCGAAGTTTAAAACCTTTAAAAAACAAAATTTAAAAAAACACGTTTTTTTTTGTTTTTGTTTTTTTAATGAAACCTTGGTCCTTGCTCCTTTAATTGAAAAAAAAATTAAGGGTTGAATTACATTTTTCGAGGAGTTATAAGCTTGGAAAGATGGGGTGTCACTATTCACTATTTTCACGAAATTTCTGACACACCACATCGTATGAGATGACTAATTAATTTTTATGATATCAGGTTCAAATGAACAGCTACGGCAGGAATTGGAATACATCCTACTAAATCCTTATTGTCACAGTTAGTGAATTTCAAAAATGTAGTCTGGACGTCAGAACACTTTAGAAGATATGCAATAAAATTCTGTTTTAAACTTGGAAAAAACTGCCACAGAAACGTATGACATGTTTCAAACTGCTTTTGGACCATCTTGCATGAATCGAGCATCAGTTTTTGAGTGGCATAAGAAATTCAAAAAAGGTAAGGATGATAAGAGGTGTGGGAGGAGTAAAGAAGTCAGAACATCAGAGTTGATTGGCCAAATCAAGAATTACATGGATAAGGGCCGTTGTGTGTCTATAGAGACAATAATTTCACAGTTTGGGTTCAGTGTGGAAACTGTACACACCATTATTCACAAGGAACTACAAATGCGAAAGATTTGTGCAAATTTTGTCCTAATGGTGCTCAGAGAAGATAAAAAAGGAAGACGTCATGAGAGCAGGGAGATGGTCAAGCTGATTAATTCAGATTTCACAGTTCTTGATGCTCTGTTAACCTGCAATGAAAGCTGGATCTACTGCTATGACCCTAGAAACTTTGGGGAGCTCGTATGTATCGGTATCTACCCACTCTGTTATGAAACTGGTGGCATCTCATGCTTTTGCAGTTTCCGACTGGTAGTACAGGTGCCCTAACTCTTTGGTAACACTTAGAGCGGCTGCTCCATCAACAGTTGTATAATATTGGGATGTTTGTAGTGCCATGTCGCGCATGGAAAGGGACCCTGCACTCATTCCCGATGGGCTTTCCTGAGGCCACAGTCCTAGTTGGAGAAAGGTCAGCTAATGGTCTACTTGTATTGCATGTCTGATACCCTGCATAACCTCTTGTTCAGCCCCCCTTACCTAACTGAAACTCTTTAAAAACATGATGACAGTACAATAAAAAAATAAGCTTAAACCAGGCCTAGGGACAAACAAATCCAACTTGCCTCTTCCCTTGAGGCTTGCATTCACTAACATCCGTGGGCTTAGAACTAATTTAGCTGATGTTAAAGCATTTCTCCTAACAAATACTCCAGATATCTTAGCACTAAGCGAAACTAACCTACACTCCTCCATCCCCTCTAACTTTAGCATACCTGGCTATCTCCCACTCTGCCGTAAGGACTCTGACAGACATGCACGGACTTGGAGTCTACATTCGTAACACCCTCCCCCTGACTAGAGAAACAAACCTAGAAACGGACGCTCAAGCCTTTATGTGCTTTAGACTAAACATACAACATAACATTAGCTACTTTTATTTTCTCTACCGCTCTCCCTCGACCCAGGACTGCACCATAATAAACAAAGTCTCTGACAGCATAGACACAGCACTCTCCCTTGACACTAGTACACAAGTACATGTATTTGGGGACTTTAATGTTCACCACAAAAACTGGCTTGGATTCTCTACTCACACAGATGCAGCGGGCAGCTCAACACATATTTTCGCTATATAACCCCAACAGCACCCACAGGCCGTGCACGCACGATACAAAGTGACGTGCACTAACCCTAAGTGCGAGTGGCCACACCTCTACTCTGTCGAGCACCGGACCCCTCAACATGCACTGTCTCTCTCAGACCCTCGGAATCAGGCCACCGATACGTTACAGTGCTCTCAACCCCAAGTCGGGGCAATACCTGGATGCGGCTAGGTGATCGTCTACGTCAGGTTCTGCGGTCAGATTCTCTCACATGCGTTGGAGTTGGCAAGTAGGCATCTCTCGCTGTTGCAGCTTGAAGATCGTGGTCCTGGCAGCTGTAATCAATGGGTCATCCTTCATGAAGTGCAAGCATTAAATGATCAACAACGCCAGGGAAGTTCTGTATCACAATTTACATTATTGACAATAGATTCAACATACACGTCGTGTAGAAAGGAAAACTCAGGTTATGAAAATAACTATCGTTTTCGCTAATTTCAGGCAAGGATTCTTGATGCAGGTGCCTTTGTCTCTTCTACTGGTGATAATGTCGGCTAGTAAGAATTTCTTGAGGGACCTCTTTCTTCAATTGTTTATCACAACAAGCTCCTGCCGGCCCAAACGAGAAAAGACGCTGATTAGCCAGAGTATCTGGTTTTTATCAAAATCAGTAATTCCCCTTTCACCTTTCTGGAGTTATTATTTCTTTTCTCTTCCCTTTCTCTCTTTGTCTTCGTTCCCTATTAATTTACTCCCCTTCTCTCTTTCTTTTGTCCCGAACCTTCTCCCTCATTAGTCTGAGGTGTTAACTTATCATCAAATTAGGAGTTATTAGTCCTTAGGTCGAACAAGGCCTGACGGCGACCCCTCACCCCTCAGTTCCCACCTCAAGCTGTCACTAAGTTCTGAATTCTCTTCCTATTGCTCGCAGGTGTTTAAAACCAACCCTTCCGTTGTTGATAGATGCATAACAGCCGTGATATAGGAACAATTCTCGTTTGTCTTTCTCTTAAAAACCCCACCCCGGCACTGATGTGATAAGCGATAACTATTTATTTTCATGAGTGATTCGTCATCTGAGTCAAACATTTTCGGCTGGCGACCCTTTTTCCTTTTTTCCTGACCCTAAACTTCCTATAGATGTCGGCTAGTGAGACCGCATCCCCCCACGTACCTTTCAACAGAACATTGTTTCTTTAATAATTTTAATTGTTGTTCTAACCTAAACCAGAAAACGACCCTGTATTGTTTTTTTCTGCCAACTCGAGAATCTCATTATCATATTTTTTTTTTCCCCCATTGAAATATTTTATTTCTTCTGAACATTTTTGCCTCTTCCTATCGCTACATAAGTACAAAATGGAAATTAAAACCGCTTAAGAACAACTATTATCTATTATCATATTTATTTATATATTTTTTCTCATTGAAATATTTACTATTTCTTCTCTGGTGGACAGGAATCTCATAAACATCTGTTTTTCCTTGACCAAGTGTCAGCATGCCCCCCTCAACCATACCCCATCCTCTGCCATCTTCTCTTCCTCTATTTGAAAAGCAAGATCATCTGGTGTCGCCAGGGATCTCGTCATAGCTATATCTCACTCCCTATCACAAATGGTTACGTTTCCAACCCGTTTCCCTGACCAGCTGTTACATGAAAAATGCTTGTCCCCTTTTTCATGTAAGTAAAAATAAAGAGAATTAGTAAATGAAAATAAAATTAGAGAAAACGGGAATCGAACCCTGTAGATAAGTTTTAAAGAACAATGGGTTTTAAATGGAATGTCCAGTAAATTGTTGATTCTGAAAAAATAAATAATAAATATAATTTTGGCTGGAATCTATTCATTGTAGAAAGAATGTTGGATAATAAAAAAAATGGGTTAAATGAGTTAGATATGTAGGTTGAATTCCTTTGTGAGAACAACAAAGGAAATGGGAAATCAGAATGTGTGCAGGTCGTGCGTGTTGATGGCACGTGAGTTGTGGTCACGTTGGTCGGACATGCATGGATTTCTCAATATAGGAAGTGAGAGTTAGTTAGTTAGTTAAGAAGTCAGAAGGGAGGCAGAGAGTCAGAAAGTCAGACGAGAGTCCGACCAGTTCAAACCTTGGCCCGTCTGGAAGCTAGAGGGTTTTAAACAGAAAAAGAAAATGTAAGAAGAAACTTTGAATTCCTGGATGCAAGCCATTGACCGGTCAAGTGGAAGAATAAATGCTCATCATGTTTTTATAACTGCCGTCTCCTGTGTCCATCATTACATGAAAAAGGTATTGTCAATTTATATATAAGAACTATCCGAAATTCATCCTCTAAAAAATATATGTTTAGAAAGTATATGTGTCATTCTATTTATGTTATATAAACACTCCCGCTCATACGAACTGTCAAAGCATAAATGCCAACCTCTCAATCTATCGGCATAAATGCCAACCTATCGGTCTATCTATCTAGATATGGAAAACACCTCTCAAAGCGTAATTATATGTACTCTCTTTCATTTATAAACTCTCACTCTCTTTATATACACCTGTTAATGTCTCCATATCTCACAACATGATCACACACATGAACCTCAAAGATTTCTTACTTCCATGAACACTCTTAAGACTCTTATCCTTACTAAAAAGAACACTTAATAATAATAACACTATATAACACAGCAAGAACAACACGCATCACTTCTAGATCTGTTTCTGACTACAGTTCCCGAGGATTGTATAACAAATGCTGACAGCCCACTCAGGAACGCTAACCATGCAGTGATAATGGTAGAAATCGTCCTAAATTCTGGACCCCAAACTGAAGAGCCAGTGCTGAAAACAACGAGATATTATAAAAAGGCTGACTGGGAAGCCATCAGAGATCTTATCAAAGATGCCCCATAGGGAAATATTTTTTCTCTTCCTGCTGAACAGTGCGCAAATGAGACCACTGAAGTGTTCAAAAAAGCAATTGAAGCACATGTTCCCATGCGGACTTTTTATAGCAAGCCCCACTCTCCCCAATGGTTTACTTCGACTTGCGCAACTGCTATTGCTCAAAGGCAGCATGCATACCGCAGATTTAACCTACATAAATCCAGTTCAAACAAACAGAAGTATATAGAAGCTAGAAGTAATGTTAAGAAAGAAATAGCGACAGCTAAGAGAGAATTTACGGAAACCACTAAAAAACGCATGGAAGCACAAAAATTAGGAAATCGTGACTTCTGGCAAATCTATAACAGTGTAGTAAATAATGGGCAATCAACAATTCCCCCACTAACCAACAATCACGAGGTTGTCTCCTCAGCAACCGACAAGGCTAATATACTTGCCAGCTGGTTTGCCTTGAACTCCACACTGGACCCTTCCAACCACTCCCTGCCTGACTTCCCTTTGCTGACAAATGCCACGTTAGACGATTTAAAAATCACCCCTGCTCAGGTACATGCTATCATAAAAAGCTTTGACACTTCAAAAGCATATGGACCTGATCTCATCTCAGCTGTGCTATTAAAAAAGTGCTCAGCCAAAGTAGCTCCAGTTCTCTCCAAGCTCTACAACAAATGTCTTAATGAAGCATGCTTTCCGAGCTGTTGGAAAACTGCTTCTGTGGTACCAGTATTCAAGAATTCTGGCGAAAGAACTGACCCATCAAATTATCACCCCAATAGCCTCCTCCCACTTTTTGCAAAAATATTTGAGACCATAATTAACCATGCTCTATTCCGGCACCTTACAGATGCTAAACTTCTGACTGACAAACAATATGAATTTATACAAGCCCGTTCCACAGCTGATATCCTCACTGTAATCTCTGAACGTATATACCATTCACTGGACAAAGCGGGGGAGGGCAGAGCGGTAGCTCTAGATATATCTAAGGCTTTTGACAGGGTATGGCATGAGGGTCTCCTCAGGAAGATTAGATCATACGGTATCACTGGTAGAATACTTAACATAATTAAATCCTTCTTAGATAAGAGAGAAATTCAGGTTGTCCTCGACGGTCGTACATCTAAACAATATGATATAAATGGAGGAGTGCCCCAGGGGTCTATCCTTGGACCTCTACTGTTCCTGATATTCATAAATGACCTCCCCGACAAGATTTCCTCTGAGATGAGTATATATGTTGATGATACCACACTCTATAACAGGCATGACAGGAAAACAAATGAACACATATCTAAAGAAATGGCAGAAAGACTAGAGGATGACCTCCAATCTGTAGTGGAATGGGGACAAAAATGGATGGTCACATTCAATGCCTCCAAGACTGTCGGTTGCGTGACACTGCTGTCCGAACTTTCACCTTCCCATTCCCACTTGACGCGTCTTCTCTCCACTCCAAAACGAACTTCTGCAACTTTAGCTTTTCTCTTCTGCAAATACACCTTCTCTGCTTGCAATCAAACTTCAGAATGCCCTCCTTCCCCCTCTAATCACTCCTCTTTTATTTCCAATCAGGAGCATCTCATTTGCATACCTCGTGGTCACCCTGTAGGCATATAAAGAAACAGGGCAGCCATTTTTGTTTCTTTCTTCTTCATTATGAACACGAGGTAAGCCACACAAAAACGCGGTCGGTCGTTCTTGTTTCTCTTTTTCTTCATTTACACCACACGCCCCCCCCCTGATCTTTGAGATCAATAGGATACTTCGTAATCCTCCATATAAGCAGGCTGCCTCCTCTCGCGTCGAGGCCTCTGGGGGACAACTTCTCGGGGGTTAACGTTTTCAGGTTCACTACAGCGTAGGCCTAAGTCAGGTTGAGCAGCATCATTTGCTTCTCGGTGGCCCTCGATTTCTTCTTCTTCACTGCCCTCACTGCATACCGGCAATGTCACACGACGCAGGTCTAAGATATGCCGGGGAACGCCATTCACCATCACATTGTTCTTCGACTGCAATCCTGTTATGACCCCTCTTTTCCAACGAGTGGTACACTGTGCATTGGGGGGTTTCACCCACACCTCTTCACCTACTTTGATAGTGGCTTCTTCACTCTCAATTCCTGCTGCTTTGTTGCACGGATGCCGCCACTTATATGTGAAAACGGCCCTATGAGGCACAGTTGTCTCATCTTGTTTGGTCTTCGGCGAGATGTTATACCAAAACACCGCCTCTATGGGTGATACGTTGCTTTTTTCCGCAGCGGCTTTAATGGTGCGATGATTCCTCTCCACTATTCCGTTCCCACTCGGCCGATACGCTGCTCTGAAAAATTGCCTTACTCCCCACTTATCGCACACCCCTTTAAAGGCTTCTGATCGGAAAGCGGGGCCATTGTCCATTAAGAGTTCCTCAACCGGCCCTCTCTCCAAAAATATCTCCTCGATGACCCCTCTGATCGCCCATGCCCTGATCTCTCTCCAGATGGCAAACCTTCCCGGTCCACAGTCGACCATCGACAGATACAATTTGTGCCGATAGTGTGTCACGTCAATGGCCAATCGCTTCCAGTCCTCCGCAACGTGTAGCTCTCCTGCTTCGTATCTGGACGGTCCAGGGTCAATTGATTGGCACTCTCGACAGTTCTCCACCACCTCCCTAACTTCCTCCTCGGTGGTCTCCGGGTAAACCTCTCTGGCTAGGAATAACGTTCGTTCTCGACCAAAGTGGTGCATTTCGTGTGACTCTTTGACTTCTTCCCCTGCACAGCATACCGAGGGGACCTCCTTTCCCTCCTGCAGCCAGGCCTTCTTCACGCGTGTCATCGAATCCGCCTTGTTTTTTTCTGACGGGACCAACACAACAGATACTCTCAACTGGAATTCCGCTATCAGGTCGGTGAGCGCTCCGAGTCTGCGCTTGATCAGCATTTCCGCAGCACCCCTTGTCTTAACTCTCTTATTGCCAGTTACTGCCGACCGAATCCACGACGCTACCGTTGCCGAATCGGTTTTGACTTCAATTATTTTCAATCCCCATTTCAGGGCCAGATTGATTCCTTTTATAGCGGCATCTAGTTCTGCTACGTTGATATGGGAGAAGTCGTTGTTTTTTCTTAGCCACGCCACATCCTCCACAGTTACACCTCCTATCTCTAGTACGACGCCCAACGCCAGGTTACTGGCATCGCACCAAACCACACCCGCGTCTTCGCCGCTGACATACCATTTCCCTTTCACTGGGTCCTCATTCCTCACTCTCGCAATGACTTCTTGCAGCATGTTCATGACCTCCTTCGTCACACGGCTTTCCCAGTCATCAGTGCCTGTTTGTCGTTTAATGAAGCTGCATGCTATCCTGAGCCAGCCAGCGATAGGATAGTGCCCGACCAGCCTCCCGCAGACTGAGAAGAGTTCTCGCCTCGTCAGCTCAGATCCGACTTCGGGTATTGCATTCCCTCGTTCGAAGACAAGGCTGTCTTTTCCATCTCGCCTTAGTTTCAACCCCAGCACCGCTCCTCCATCTAGGGACTCCGCCGGTTTTGCGGTTAACCCATACTTCTCGACATGGCTTCTTACTTTCTCTGCTGTCACCTCTGCCTCCTCCACCAGGATGTCGTCAATGTACGAGCTAGTGGCCTCCTCCACTGTACAGTCTTTGCTCAGCACTGTCTTCAGTACGGCAGTCATAATTTTGGGGGCTGAACTCAGCCCAAAGCCTAACCTCGTCAGACAATACACCCGCCCCTTGTACCGGACCAGTTGGTACTGCCAGAGTTTTTCATCTACATGGATCTGCAGATATGCCGATTTCAGATCGGCAATCTTAGTGGCCCGCCCCATTCTTCTCCATTTCCTCATGACATCCTCACATACGTCGATCCCCGTTCCAGTGTGGCAGGCTACGTGTCTGTTCAATTCCCTAAAATCCAGCACGGGCCTAATCTTGTTTTTGGTAGGCTGAACAACCGCCAGTAGTGGCAACACTCCTTTTTCTTCCCCTGTCCACGGTTTCAGAATTCCTTCTTTTATCCACCTCTCCACTTCTTCCTCGAATCCTTTTCTTATTTCTCCTCGCAGGGTGTTTTTGTAGCAGCCCACCTTATTCTGTAGTTCTGGGGGCCCGGAGATCCATTTCCATTCCACCGTCCACCTCACGCCATCAAACTTCGCCAGGAAATCTTTGTCCTCAATGCAGCAAACCTCCGGTTTTGGGGTTCTGACAGTTCTATCACCTTTCACTCCTGCCATCCTCACTGCGCTAAGACGTCCAAACGTCACTTGGCCCCCTCTTAACATAGCGCCCCCCAGTCGGTTAATTGCACTCATACCTATAATCACGTCGACACCACCGACCAGATGATTCAACACTAGGGCTTGCAGTTCAATGGGCACCCCTTGCACCATTACTTCCGCTGTCGTCTCTCCTAGGCATTTCACATCCCTGCCATCCACGGTCCTAATAATCCTGGTTCCGCTCCATGACCTCGCGACATTCCTTGCTAACAGTGTTGTAGTGCAGCCTGTGTCGACAAGGGCTATGGCTCTCTTCCCATTGACTACCACCGGTAACCGAGGCAATGTTCCATCATGCGCCATTTCCACACAGAAGGGGTAACCACTGGCGCAATAGCTCCCCTTCACTCATTTCCCTGGTCCCGTGCAGCAACATAATAGCAGCTAATATGCCCCACTTGTCCACATCGGTAGCACGTGATCCCCGGTCTCGGCTCTTTGCAGTCCTTGATCAGATGAGGATCCTGGCACCGAAAAAACTTGATGGCAGGTCTCCCCTCCTGTCGCCTCGCCGGCTGCCTCTCATTCAAGTGAGGCCTCATGCACATATTTCCACTCACAGCTGCAGCCACGATTGGGCTTTTAACATTTTTCACTAGGACTCTGGCGTGGACCAAGAGATCGTCAAATTCCATAGAATGGATCCCCGTGATTCTCTGCATGTTCGCAGAGATTTCCTCTGGGAAGCCGTTCACTAGGTACAGCTTTACCGTCATCTCCAGGCTCCTCCCCACGTAACCAGCCAACCCTGCCAGTCTCCTGATCTCTGCCGCAAAGACGTCAATGGACTCGCCGGTCCACCTCAAACTTGACAGCTTGCCAAGTGCTTCAAATGGGCCCTCCGCGAAGGCCAATTTCAGCCTTTGCTCCACTAAGGCAAGGTCTTCCTTGTCTTCATCTCGCATCTGCTGGTAAATCGTGAGGGCTTCCCCCTCTAAGTATAGCGGCAGCAGGGTGACCACATCTTCTATCTTTTGCAGCTTCGCCATCATTTTTAATTTCTCCAGCCACTTAATCAGGTCGCCCTCCCCAGTAAAGGGTCTCAACATCTGAGTGCTCAGTCTCCACTCAGCCATGTTAATTGCTTGATATGCCGAGATAGCTTGTCGGTTGCGTGACACTGCTGTCCGAACTTTCACCTTCCCGTTCTCACTTGACGCGTCTTCTCTCCACTCCAAAACGAACTTCTGCAACTTTAGCTTTTCTCTTCTGCAAATACACCTTCTCTGCTCGCAATCAAACTTCAGAATGCCCTCCTTCCCCAAATCACTCCTCTTTTATTTCCAATCAGGAGCATCTCATTTGCATACCTCGTGGTCACCCTGTAGGCATATAAAGAAACAGGGCAGCCATTTTTGTTTCTTTCTTCTTCATTATGAACACAAGGTAAGCCACACAAAAACGCGGTCGGTCGTTCTTGTTTCTCTTTTTCTTCATTTACACCACAAAGACTAAACTAGTTTTATTCAATAATTACAAGAAACCTTCTCTACCACCTATAGCAATGGCCAACGACTCTTTATCTGAGAATACGTTTTTCAAGCTCCTTGGCCTAATGTTCACAGAAAACATGAGTTGGAACAATTACATCGAGGGCATTGCCAGGGCCGCTGCAAGGAAGGTAGGCTCTCTCTACTGTGCTAGAAAACTACTAACACCCGAAAGTATCTTGTACCTCTATAAGGCAACCATTCGCCCATGTATGGAGTATTGCTGTCATATTTGGGCTGGTGCATTGGCTACTAGTCACTCGCTCCTTGACAGGGTTCAAAAGAGAGTCGCAAATCTGAAAGACCCTAAACTGGCATCTAAGCTTCAGCATCCCTCTGCCTTTTCTACAAGTATTTTAATAGTGAATGCTCTGACGAACTGCAGACACTTGTGTCCACACGACGTAGACACCCTCGACAAACCTGACAGGCAGCTAAATCCCACCCCCACACAGTAGAGATCTCTAGATGTAAAAGATCTTTCTACTCCAGTAGTTTCTTCCCCAGAACCGCTAGACTCTGGAATTCCATTCCAGGTCCCTGCTTCCCTAACTGTACTGACATGCAGAAGTTCAAGTGTAACGTGAAACGACATCTTGCTGCCCAAATCCCAACATAGTGCCCCAATAGTTGCTGCCCCTGATAGTAGCCTCCTACACCAAAGTGGCAATGTGCCTTGTTTGGGGTGAAAATGTAATAAAAAAGAAAAAAAAGAAAAAAGGGGAACACTGTAATATCCATTTCAGGCATTGAGGATGGTTCTCTTTTTTTCCTTGGGGTATCGTATTGATAAGGTTAAATGGAGAGGATGCGTGGTGTGTCTCCCATCTTTTTGCTACATTCAAATTCTGCAAGTTGACTGTTCTATGTGGACTGCCATTTTTTGGGGAACTGCAATCATTCTGCAACATCATGCTGTTGGTGTCACAGCTGGCACTGGTTCAATTATGTTCAGTGCAACATAAGCATCTAGCTGGGATTTGAGAGCTTCTTTCCAGTGATGGAGGACTGGGATTGTCTTGTGAACGGCTTTGGGTTGGTAGTTGTCTAAAAATGTCATGGTGAGTGGTTCTCTCCTCATTATCTGCAACTTTTGGTCTGTACATGTGTTAAATATGCTGATGGCAAAGTGACACTTGATCCAATTTTCTAGATCTTTATGATAAAGTGTCACGAGGAATGGCAGCTTGTCTGGTTGTAGTGGGCAGGGCAATCTGGAGGGGCATCCACAAGGAGCTAATGTGCTGTTAGTTGGTTTGCAATCTACTTTCGTTGTGGCTACTTGACTTCTAATTTGTATTAGAAAGTCGTTGATAATCCTTAGTTTTGTTTCAAGGTCGTCTGTGAGATATATAGGCCCTTAATTTTGGGGCAGATGTAAGTTATCTCCGAGCATGTTACATCACCAAGTGTTAATGTAGTGATTAGGGCTCCTATGATGGGCAGGTTGTCTTTGTTTATGGCACATAATCGATGCCTTGTGTACAATAGATGTTTAGAAATGCACCCAAGATCATTTAATATATCCTCTCTAGCTGTACTGGTCAGGCCGCAGTATCTGCCATAGCAGCTAATTGAGTGGTTTGTGGTTTCACATCTGTATGCTTCAAATGTCCAAGTTGCTTGTGGACAATCGTATTCAATGTGACTTTAATATTAATGAATGAGGGTGACTCTGGTCAGTCTGGTTCTTGGTTCATGCACCATGTGGAATTCACTCTTCTTCCTTTAGTCATCTGGGCTGCATACTCATGGTAAAAATCGCCCTAAATTCTCGACCCAAGTTGAAGAGCCATTGCTCAAAACAACATGATATTTTAAAAAGACTGCCTGGGAAACCATCAAGGATATCATCAGACATGCCCCATGGGGAAATATCTTTTCACTTCCCGCTGAACAATGCGCAAATGAGACTAGTGAATGGTTCAAAACGGTGACTGAAACACATGTTCCCATGCAGTAATTTTATGTCAAGCTCCATTTCCCCCAATGGTGTACTTATACTTGTGCAGCTGCCATTGCTTAATGGCAGCATGTTTACTGCCAGTTTAAACAGGCAGAAGTTTATAGAAGCTAGAAGGAATTGTAAGAAAGAAATAGCTACAGCTAAGAGAATATACTGAAACAAAAATGCATCAGAGCACAGAAATTAGGAACCCAAGATTTTTGGAAAATCTACAACAGTGTAGTAAATTATGGGCAATCAACAATTCCCCCACTATCCAATAATCATGAGGTTGTTTGCACAGCCACCAAGAAGGTTAACATGCCAGTCAGTCTTCTTCTAACTGCACATTGGACCAAGCAAATCACCTCCTCCGTTACTTTCCTTTGCAGACAGACGCCACACTAGATGATCTGAAAATCACCCCTTCTCAGGTACATGATATAAAAACTTTTACAACTCAAAAGCATGTGGACCCGATCATCCCGGCTGTGCTATTAAAAAAAATGCTCCACCGAGGTTGCTCCAGTTCTTTACAACAAATACCTTAATGAATCTTACTTTTCTGACTGCTGGAAAACTGCTTTTGTGGTACCTGGTTTCCAGAATTCTGGCGAAAGAACTAACCCATTAAATTATTGCCCCATAAACCTCCTCCCGCTTTTCACCAAGATGTTTGAGTCCTTAATTTACCAAGCTTAATTCCATCACCTTACAGCTGCTAAACTTCTGACTGATCAACAATATGGATTTAGGTAAGCCCGTTCTACAGCCGATATCCTAACTGTAATCTCTGAATGCATATGCATTACACTAGGCAAAGCAGGGGAGGGTAGAGCAGTAGCCTTAAATATATCTAAGGCTTTTGACAAGGTATGGCATGATGGTCTTCTCAGGAAAATCAGATCATACAGTATCCACTGGGCGAATACTTAACATAATTAAATCCTTCTTAAGTAAGAGAACAATCCAGGTTGTCCTCGACGATCGTACATCTAAACAATATGATATAAATGCAGGAGTACCTACCTCTGCATTCCATGTTTAAAAAGGATGTGTCCTCTATAGTGTCAGACCTGACCGAATGGTTAATTGTAGGTATAAACAGATTCATACCAGCCAAAAATTTCCAACAAAAACCTACCAGCCAGCCATGGTTCTCCCCAGAATATGCTGCTGCCATCGCGCACAGAAATCACTTTTTCCATAGCTACCAACGTATTAGATGTACTGAGACTAAAGCTGCTTTCAGGACTGCCAGCAACCACTGTAAAAGAGTAATAAAAAATGCAAGAGAGCTATATGCTCAGTGTGTTAAATCCAAAGTAGCTGAGCAGCGGCTTGGTTCCCACCAATTTTGGCAAATAGCAAACAGAATCCTGAACAGAAGCGTGCGTTCTATCCCAACCATCATCAATGTACTTGAGGTCATTTCGTTAGCATCAAACAAAGCTAAATTATTTGCCAAGAACTTTGCAGCTAATTCTACCCTATACAACCAAGGCTATCAACTCCCCATATTTCCTCCTATAACAGACAATACGCTATACAACATACAAATATCTGTGCATGATGTTTTCAAGCTAATCAAGAACCTTGATTCCAGTAAAGCAACTGGCCCTGACGGCATTCCAATTATAGTGTTGAAAAAGCTTCAACCAGAACTTACAAAACTGTTTAAGCATTGTCTTAAGAAGTGCTTCTCAACACCCTGGAAAACCTCATCAGTACGCTCTGTATTTAAGAATTCAGGTGACAGGTCATATCCCTCTCAGTACAGACCAATAAATCTCCTGTGTGTCATGAGTTAGTTACTGGAATCCATATTAAATAAAGAAGTAGTCAACAACCTCATCAAAAATAACCTTCTTAGTGACATGCAATATGGTTTCTGTTCTGCTAGATCTACAGCAGATGAGCTAACGGTTATAACCTCGTATCTCATAAGATTAGTGAATCTCTTGACAAAGGCTTCCTTTTCAGGGCAATTGCTCTTGACATATCAAAGGTCTTCGATAAGGTATGTCATAAAGGCCTACTTTACAAGATTTCCAGTTACGGTATAACTGGAAATATTTTCTCAATTATTAAATCATTTCACTTTGATAGGCTCATAAGATTAGTCATTGATGGGCAGAAATCAGAAACCCACAGTATTAATGCTGGTGTCCCTCAAGAGGCCATCCTGGGCCCAACTCTCTTCCTGATCTACGTCAATGATCTCCCAAAACACATACTTAAATCATTTGTTGACATCTATGCTGATGACACTATGGCAAGATATCAAAGGCCGTAAATGACCAAGTTCTCTCTGATTCTCTCTCCTCTGATCTTGAGTGCATGGTACAATGGGGAGAGGTGGTTGGTTACTATCCTTACATCATCAACGTTCTAATCCCCATCTGGCATCAATTGAAATGGATGGCTCTTGTCTTGGGAAGGCTCCATGTTTTGACAAGCTTCTGGGTTTGACCTTTACACCTGATCTGAAATGGAATACATACATCAAATCTGTTGCCAAGGTCACTGGAAAAATGGTAGGATCCTTCTACCGCTCCAGAAGATATCTCACTACTAATGCAATTCTCTATCTGTATAAAAGCCAAGTACGTTCAAGGATGGAGTATTGCTGCCATATCTGGGCAGGAGCTGCTAAAAACAGCCTATCCAGCCTTGACAGAGTACAAAATAGATTTCGTAGCCTAGTGGGGGATGCCGTTTATTATCGGATGATTAGGCGCTTGGGTTTAACACGTGGGTGGTGCAAAAATGGCGTGGATGCCTATTGCTCGGTAGGTAATAAACGTGCCATAAGGTGTGTCATTTGTTTTTGCATGGCAAGTTGTTGTTGTTTCATTTATATCATGAACGCTACTGGGTCTATTGCGGTTTGTTTTGATGGAGGTTCGTATGGGTTAGGCATTTTCAATGGTTGTTGTAGATAAAAAGTCAAAATGCATAGAATATATGGGACGTTAATGGATGAACAGTTTAGGTGTAAGTATGAGGATAGGGGTTTTATTTCATTTTATTCTATTATTTTTTTAATCCCACTTCATAATTAAGATATGAAATATGACATATAAATAACAACAGGGCTTTATACTTTTGATATTAACTTATCCCGCACGCAAGTGCTTTTATTTATGTCGCCATGACAGTTAACCTATGTTTGAAAGAGTTGCCTCAATGCAAAGGTAGGGAGTTCATATCAAGTGTACTTACATCGGGTATTATGTTTATAATGAAGATGCAATCATTATTTGTGGGCGTACATGAGTCGTTCACCCTTCTAATTAATATTTTTTTCAGATCACTATTGACCGACGATTAAATAGCAAACTTGTCTTAAATTTGTAAATTAAAATCCTTACTTACACCCCACACACAGCACACATAAAAAGAAAATTAAATGCTTGTCACAATGTGTGTTATAGGGAAAACTGTAGAAACGAATAAAATGGCTTACCGTTAAAGCGCTTGTGCATGTGGAACCAAGCTGCCAGGGCAGAATAGAAAGAATCAAGATGGCAACGTCGATTACTTTTATAACTAGTAGTCACGCAAAGTGACACAAAATCTCGCTGCTCGTGTGCAAAATTTTGCTGCTTGGCTGCATAAAAGTAGGATGCAGAGAGAACGCATAGAGACAGTTGTATAAGACTCCTGGGAGCCTGTTATAGGAGAATTCTTGGAGAAGGTTATACAAGAACCCTTGAAGACTGTTGTTGTTACTGAGTTACTTAGCTGTTTTGTCTTTTATTCCCCTCCCTTGTGTGACATACGTTATTAATGAAAGCTCAAAACATGCATAACAAACAAAACGTAGTGATAAAAATTTGAAAATTAGTGAAGGATATTTTGCGTGAGAGGATGTTTTTATGAAACGTTAAATGCTCTCATTTGTAAAAAGTTTCAAGTGAGAAAAGAGCATAAGCAATTGAATTATGTATTCGTCTAGAGTTTCATTTTAAGTGTGTTTGTGTGTGTGTGTGTGTGTGTGTGTGTGTGTGTGTGTGTGTGTGTATGTGTGTGTGTGTGTGTGTGTGTGTGTGCTTCTTTACCAGTTTTGCTGTTTATGAAAAGAAAGAGAAAAAAAAAAGCATCAGTAGAAGCAACAGTATTTAAAGGGTTCTGGAGTGAATGCAACAGTTCTTTAGCGCATCCTCTGTCCTCGCCCTGGGCATTGGTGTTGTTATTGTTTGCTATTGTTTTCATCAGTTCCTCGAAACTATGGCAACATGGGTAAGTTAACCTGAAAAACTCACCTTTTGATTAACGAGTAATTGTTTATATTAGCTTTCAGAGACTTCCAGATAAGCCGTTTCAAATGAGCGGCAACTCTTTCACTGGTTGAGAATTCTCGAGTGTGAGCTAACGTCTTAATAGGAATCATCTTCTACTACCAGGATAAAATGATTAAAATACAATTTTTTTTTTTAATTTTGCTCATCCCAAACAGCCATATTACCATTGAAATGTAACAGGCTAATGTGGTAGAAGCCAGATTTATAAGACTGGGGGCCAATCTGGGTGAGGATTTAGTCAACAAGATGTTTGTTCACATTATATTTAAATATTTGCCTAATTTCAAAGGCAAGCAGTCTGATGTAAGAAGTTAAAAGAGTAAAATATCTTCTGGCATTGACGACCTTTACAAAGAAAGGGTATGATTTTGCTACTAACCAGGTGGGTGGGAGTAATTTTGTTAAGCGTGTACAAAGGCAATAAGTTCAGCAGAACACATTCCATGGAAGCACTTACAAACACAAGGGTTGGTATTTCTCTCCCACAGTAAGAAATGTGACATAAGGGTCAGAAAATGGAATTGAAAAATCAGCATCCGCAAAGAGGAGCACTATGACCCACAAAAGTGCTTGAGCAGTCCACGGCAGGAATACCTTAATGAGAGAATGCAAAGCCTGGGAAGGTAGACCTACATCAGACTAGCATTACACTTGCCGCCGTTTCAAAATCATCGTCTCCATTTTTCTTTGTTTTTCTTTGTTCATCACCCTCACTGTTTCTCTTCACTTTCCCTTCCCTTAAACAAAAGATGCGATAGGCTAACACGAGTTAAATGTATGAACATATCCAGGTTCAGTGAATACATTCACCTTCTCTTTCTATTTTCATTATCGATTTCACTACGCATGTCGGAATTCAAATATATCAAACAAAACAAGCAATTAATTTTTTTTACTTTTAGACGAAATTAATTTAAATGGAATCAACACTTCCAAGCAACTTTTGATTGCATAAATTTCGTTCTGGAATTAATTTGTTTGTCTTATTGGGAGAGATGCCTCTAACATCACACTGGGCAAATGAATACAGCTCGTTTCGACCCAGTCAGACCATCTTGGCCGGGGAGTAGGAGGAGGCTCCCGAAGCGATGACTGACGCTACCAGTCACGTCGACCAAATCCACCAGCGCCGAAGGATTCCAGCAGCAGCAACAGCGGCCGTCTCAGCAGCAGTTCAAACAGCCCTTATCAGAGCTAAACAACTAGCCCTTATCAGGGCTAATAATTTTTTCACTAATGCGATTCACCACTGCTTGCCTCCTGAGATCCACCAGCAGCGAACCTCACTTCCAGTCTCCAGCGGCTTCCTGCTCATTCCCGCAGCCTTCCAGCCCTTGGTGCCTCCAGCTCACTCCAACACTTTCGGCTTCCTTCTGCAGCTTTCCTGCAACCTCGCCTGCACCTTGCTCCTCCGGCATGCAACCTCTCTTGCACCTCGCACCTCTGACCTGCAACCTCGTTTGCACCTTGTTCCTCGGGTCTGCAACCTCACTCACACCTGGCTCCTTACCGACTGTTCATTCCTTAACACTGATCCTCCGTTCTCAGTGTCCTCCATTCCTTACCACTGACCCCTACGTTCTCAATGTCGTCCGTTCCTCAACACCGACCCCTACGTTCTCAGTCTCATCCGTTCCTCAACAAAAAGTATTTAAGGGTTATCCAAGAACCCTTAAATACTTTTTTCATAACATACATTGTGGCAAGCAGTAGTTTCTCCGCATTTAAAACCTACCTTTTACTGAATTCTTTGATCGTTAGCTAAAATTTTCACTACAAATTTTTTAAGGAAGAAAATGAGTCTTAATGACAAGCAAAAATCTGGTGACCTCAAAGGAACATTTGATGGACATATATATATATATATATATATGTTTTTAACTCTTTTTCAAAGTGTTTTTTAACGTGTTTTATTAACTGTTTGCTCTTATATATATATATATATATATATATATATATATATATATATATATATATATATATATATATATATGAGCAAATAGTTAATAAAACATGTTAAAAACACTTTGAAAAAGAGTTAAAAACATATTTAATCTGAAAAGGAAACACTTAATAAGTGAATAGTCCTTAATCCGTGGATTCCTTTTCATCAGAGGGTAGGAATTAGCAAAATGCGGGATCGGATTTTACATACAAAAGTATTTTAGGAAACTGCAAGTAAGTCAAAGATCTTAGTTGATAACAAAAAGTGAAGCAGAGGGAATATGGGGAAGAAAAAGGTGATTTCACGTGAATGGATAGTCAGGTGAAAGGTGGCCCTGTCGGTGGGGCATTAGAATATGCCGACTGCCCCCCTGCAGAGGGTAAAAATCCCTCAATGGGGGTCCTGGATATGACCTTAAACTATATCCAGTGGTGAGGCCCCAGCTTGTGGGCTTTTGGGAGTGTGGATCCACCCTTTAATTACCATTGCTCCCAGGTCTACTCTGACTCGGAGTGGTAGTACCTGTTAGGGCCCCAACTATGGGTTAAATAGAAACCGACGTGAAAACAACAAATATATTCTATTAAAAAATTTTTTCTTCAAAATCTTTGGATTCGGCATTAAATAACCCGAAAAGGGTTGATATGTCGTAAAACAAAAACAACCAACCAACCAACCAACCAACCAATCAGGTGAAAGGTAAAGTATCCAATGACGGTAAAATTCAAAAATGTAAGTCCAAGAAAGTTAATTTAATTTTCTATTCGCACAAGTAAAATCCAAGGAAATCGCATAATTGGAATAATTCACAAATATGTACAAGGAAAAGGGGGAAAATCCAATAATATTAATAAAAGAAAAATAAGATATGCTTTTAACACGGCTGCCGAGAACATAGTGGTTTTATGTGTATATTTTAATTCACATTCAACCCTAACAAGGCATATCCCCACTTGTACGTAAGGGGCTACTACTTGGGAGCATGCCTAGGAAAGATTAACAAGATGTTGGTTTACGTTACATTTAAACTTCTGCATATCAGTACAGTCAGGGAAGCAGGTAGAAGGAAGGGAATTCGAAAGTCTAGCTGTTCTGAGAGGAAACTATTAAAGTAGAAAGCTTTCTGACATTTAGGGACCTCAACAATAAAGGGATGTGATTTTGTTGCTAAGCGAGTTTTTCAGGAATATTTATGCCGAGGGGGCACAAGTACAACGGTTTCATCAGAGCACATTCCATTAAAATACTTGTAAAACATGCACAGGGATGTGACATTTCAGTGATGGTACAGAGGTTGGAGCTTAGTTGATGAAGTGAGGCCGATTGGATTGAAGACTTTTTTTTTTGATTCAGGAGAGACTAGTGGTAGATGCACCAGCTCGGATGTGGCAACAATACTCCATGCATGGGCGAATGCGGGTTTTGTAGAACTACAGAATACTCGTAGGTGCTAATAATCTTCTAGCACGAATTCTCCGGGTGTTATTTGTGATCGGTAGTTGGAGAGGCTTCATTTGAAGGAATTGATAAGGATGGTCTTGAGAAAAAGAGAAATAAACAAATAACTGATCAAAGATTAGGTTAGTTTGAAAGTCAGTTTCTGAAAGTCGTTCAAAAAATGATGTAAAACAGACGTTAAGATGATGATGATGATGATGATGATGATGATGATGGTGATTGGTAAATATTGGAAAAGCTTAGGAAAACGTCAATACTGAGCTCTTAAAGATTGTTAAATAAGACAACGATACGAAGTCACAGATGATATTAATTTTTAAATTTTATTCTCTAGGATTCCTGGTCAATATATGAACATTTATTTCCAATTTACATATTTGAATATGATTTAATATACTTTTATTCTGTTTTGTTGAATATTAACATTATGATTTTAGACAGTTTTATGGCTTCAATATTTATGGTGCACAGATGTAAAGTAAAATAATACGACTTTAATTTGATTTTGATTTTTTCATATATTTCTTTTGACAAACGACATATAATGAAGAATGGAATAACTCGGGACGGGGTACTGTGTTATTCTGCGTAAAATCAAAATATCGCCCTGCCTAGGATCAGAATGTAATATATATATATATATATATATATATATATATATATATATATATATGATTACTTCATTTAATCACATAAATTAATATACGAGGATATAATTTTATGTGTAAATTTTCAGTATTTACTTCCACAATGCTCAATAAATAGGTAGAGCTAGGTAGTACGTTATGAATATATGTAAATATATATATATATATATATATATATATATATATATATATATATATATATATATATATATATATATATATATATATATCCCCGAAACAGGGTTTCATGGTAAACAACTGATAATCCCTTGAAAAATAAATTATTGGTATTATAGTAAATTCGAGAGCGAGTTCATGCAGTGCTTGCAGGTGATTAAATGACTTACTGACTAGATGGTTTTCTAACGAATGATAAAAAATATTTTTTTGTATAGTTTTAAAGGTTAAAAACTTCAAAAACTATATATATATATATACGGAAAAATAAAAGAATTTAAACTGTAAATTAAAAGTTGCACTCAAATTTATTATTCGGCAGAATACTCTAAAAATAATTTTCCAAGTCCTTACTCTGCAGAGTTTCAAAGAATGCCAATCTTGCTATTCTTCTTATCAGAGGACAGTAAGAAATTAGCAAATTATAATTGTAGCAAAGCTAAAATTTGCTGGTTGATGTATTAGATGAAACAACAAAGTCATAAATTGTAAGAAAAACACTAAAAAATATATATATACATGAAACCATTGGAAAAAAGAGTTTATCTCTGATTATATCGGGTAAATCTCTCTTTTCTGCTGTATTGATTGTTATATATATATATATATATATATATATATATATATATATATATATATATATATATATATATATTAATTTATAAAATATATATCGCGATTAAGCTACACTGAATATTCTGCGTTTTATCCACTGTAGGATTCGTCAGGCTTATGCGCGAATTCTGTGGTTGCTTCTTGTTTTATATATGTTGAGGATTTCTAGTTAGCCAATGAGCTTTCTAGTATCCACCGCGCCCCTTCCTATCAGCCAATGGGCAATGGGCATTCGATAAAATGCATGCCCATTGGCTGATAGGAAGGGGCGCAGTGGATACTAGAAAGCTGATTGGCTAACTAGAAATCCTCAACATATATAAAACAAGAAGCAACCACAGAATTCGCGCATAAGCCTGACGAATCCTACAGTGGATGAAACGCAGAATATTCAGTGTAGCTTAATCGCCATACATATTTTATAAATTACTAACTAGTTCTACCTACGTATTGAGCACTTTTGAAGTAAATACTTAAATTTTATGCATAAATCTATACTTCCGTATATTAAATTTATGTAAGTAAATGAACTAGTTATATATATATATATATATATATATATATATATATATATATATATATATATATATGATTAGTTTTTTTTTGGAAAAAGAATTCCAGCAGAGTGCTCAATTAAAGAGACGAATATTGGCTGAAGAGAGCTTGATAAGGATACCTTAAACGGGCCTTATTATCGGGCTTGAAACCGACGGTACCAATGATATGTCTCAACTAACAACTTTCTGTACACAATATATATATATATATATATATATATATATATATATATATATATATATATAACAAAAAATAGAATTAAAAATAAATTAAGATCTTTAATTTTAAATAAAGAATGAGACTGTACTGAATATAGAGTAATGTTAAACATTTTTTTTTCCTTATGGAATAAGTTTTAAGAAAAACTGCTTTTTGAAATTATACAAATAGGTTAGCCGATATTTTTGTAAATAAACAAAGCAGATTCCAGATACGAAACTAAAATAGAATCGAAACATTGAAGACTTTGTTAATTAGTCCGGATTAGAAAAAATAATTTAAATTAAATACAGAAATAAACGAAGTTAATTTAAGAAATTAATGAATAGTATTAGTAAAACATATTAAGTGAACATAGGTAATTAGTGGTAACGTTATATGATAATTTGAGTGAATTTTATTTTAAATAGAGGTACGAAAATAGGTAAATATATAAATCTTTAAAAAACTTTGGAAGGATGAGATATAGGTAAAATATTTTCTCATATTTTTCCTTATAAGGGAAATGGATTCCATGTTGTTCATTTTTATAGTATTTTTTATTCAATACATCTGACGAAAGGCTGTTCTTGTGAAAATTTTCAAACGACATAATGTTTGAATTTGTCCGAATAGTCTTGAAACGATTGTAACTAACGAGGGAATACACTAGTTGTTGCTATCAATCAATGTCTTGGTTTTAGTTAAAACAATATATATATATATATATATATATATATATATATATATATATATATATATATATATATATATATAAAGAAAGAAAGATAGAGAGGGTGAGAGCGATGTGTGTGTATGATGTGTTTCTTGATATTTACCCATTGCTCTGCATAAGTAAACAGTATGTGACATAAAGTCAGTTTTATGAAGATGATACAATGTCTTTCGAAAGTCAGGTTCTTTTCAAAAAGTTCTTTTATTTTGCTGATGAAGCACCAAACGAATCAATGGCAATAATCATATATATTTTTTTTTTTTTTTTTTTTACACATAAAAATAAACCCTTAAGTTCTGTAAAAATAGAGACGAAAACTAATCAACTTAAAAGCAGCTCAGATGTTTTGCGTGTCAGGCGGCCATATTTTATGCAGAAAAAAAACGTGTTAATAATTGTGAAATTATATGGTTGGAACTAATTTGCATTTGTTAGCAACTGATTTGCGTGATTAAAATCCGATCGAGTTTTAAAAGACAGATTAAGATGCAGATTTTTAACAGGTGTGACAAAACGTTGGAGTTAATAATGTAAGGGTTGTTATCATGTTTTATAAATTGGAGTTCCAACTCAACGCATCTTTTTATAACGATTGACTATTAACTGTTTTTAATTCCTTTTCAGCACACCCTAAAATAGAAGGTATTTCTATTAATCTTCAATGTATACTGTTGGCATGTACTTCTTTCATCTATGGAGTCAGATAAATTTTCTATCACAACCAAACTTTAATCATAACGGAGACGAATATGCCATTTTCTTATAATCATATCTTTGTGAATTACAAAACACAAGTTAGACAAACAACAGAAACTCGACAATAGGTTTTGGTGTGGAACTATAGCAATACCTACTTATTTTCTACAATAATTCATTTATACATGAACATTATATTTTATACTAAATTCTATTTTGTGTAGTATAAAAATACAAAGTAGAAGCTATAAAATACTTTCTAGAAATAAAAACAAGTCTATGACCCAAAAGAACTATGATTACCAAAACCAATGACATAACTGTATAACAGATAGTTGTGTGTGTGTGTGTGCGTGTGCGTGTGCGTGTGCGTGTGCGTGTGTGTGTGTGTGTGTGTGTGTGTGTGTGTTTTGGTAAAGATGTACATTTTATGTGATTTGACCAAATTTCAACCATTTTAAGATCCACTGGCTATGTCTACAAATTCAGTACGAAAAGTTAAGACGCCAGAAGTGGACTCTATTTATCTAAATATGAAATGAAAAACAAACCATATGGAACCACTTCTTGTTTTATCATGAAACAATAAAAAAATAATAAACTTTTATTTTTTACATTTTTATAAATATTTGTTTATTATTTAAATTTCTGTAAATAATTTTCTAAATATTTAAAACATATTCATATTGAAATAATTGAAAATTTCACAAATTTTATCACAGAATTTTGTCATAAATAATGTATCAGAAAACAAAAGAGCTTCATTCAATTGAATTATGAAACCGAAACTTCCTTTCTTATTTTTTATGCAAATGTTTTAAATAAGTTTTTTTTATAAAACACTTAATTTATGACAAAAAAACTTCTGTAATAAAACTTATATTATTTCAAAAAGACACAATTTATATTAAATGTAAATAATAAAATTTTTATTAGTTTTTGTTTCGTGATGACACAAGTGTTAAAACAAAAAAAAAACTATTTTTAAAAATGTAAAAATATAAGTTTATTATTTTTTTCTTGTTTCACGATAGCACAAGAAATGTTAAAACTAAAATATTTCTTTAAAATAAACTATTTCCATATGGTTTCGTATTTCGTTTCAAGTTTACTGACTTCCATTCCATATTTAGATAAGCCGAGTTTAGTTTTGACATCTTAACTTTGCGTACTTAATTTTTGGGCATAGCCGATCCACTAATGCACAAAATTAAAAAAAAAATTCCAAACTATGTTGCAGTGAGCTGAGAAACAACCCTATGGTTTCGTGCTTCACTGCTTCACTGATCGGAAGTTTTAGAAAGAAACTTTATTCGTGGAAATTCCGTTTAATTTTAAAAGTACACAGAGCAAGAATGAAAAATTCTGTACAGTGGTTGGAGCTAGAGGAGTTTCGCTGGGAAAAATAAAAAATGTAGCTCATTCGAGCACCTACCATGAAAATAACGATAGAGTGGTTTTATTTTCACTAGTTCTCTGTATATAGTCACATAATCTTTAATTACTTTGAACTGTTTAACAGTTGCATTTATCAAACAGTTCAATTATGCTATAGCATCGATGACGATAGAGTGTTTAGATATTACCAAACACGACACCAACATTTAATACGAATTATAAAAATTATGTTTTAGTGAAGAAAAAAATGAATATATGTACAAAATATATGCATATAAAAATGGAAAATTAAGAGACTAGAAGGATCATCAGTCAGCAAGTGCTAACTAAAAACATAAACAGAGTTTTGTAAATGCCAAAATTGAAAAAAAAAAAGAACAAAAACTAAACTTTATAACAAACATTTTTATATGTACAATTCTTTTAAATATATAACAGTTATTTACAGACAGTAAATGTTTGGTGAAGGAAGTTCAAACGTTGTCAGCTTTATGAATCTGTACTGTGAATTTAAAATCAATTAAAACAGAAAAATTCCAGAGCAGTAATTGGTTAATTCTGTGCTTCCAAATCTCATGAACAAATGCCCTCAAAATAACCGACATTAAACTATCCAACATTCTCTTTCACTTTTACTAACCCTAACCCTAACTCGAACTGGTCTTTGGCCCACAACACAGAAGTAAACTTGCAATATTTACTTGAAAACGAACACAAAATGTTGCATATGACAAAAAGTTGGATGTGGGGAAAGACTGAACATTTCTATCTTAGCATTTTATTCATAAAAAAAAGAGACATTGATCTTTCTTGATACCCATTGTTTGAAAATGAAAGTAGAGAAGGATTCACTCCCATAAAATTTCTGTTTCATCGACCATATCATGATTTTCATGATGACGTTGTTGTCTATATCAAAACAAATGAAAAACACAATAACATTCAACATAGGCACATACGAGTGACTCCTGATAATGATCTTGTGCTTAATTCAATAAAATGCGAAATTAGATCAAAAAGAATATTTTTCCTCGGGATGATCTATAGTGAAAATAGTGTCAGCCCAAACATAGAAAAGCTCAAAGATAAAACATACCTTATTCAACTTTCTTTCCTTTTCTATCTGGTAAAAGGGATGTAGTAATATCATGGAACTATTTTTATACATGCAATAACTATAACCCCCTTGGCATAAGAATGAGGAAAACCGGGCTTGGACATTTGGTCATGGGTTAAATAGAACGCACGGCTCTTCATATGTATTTTTTAAATAAATCTTCAATAATCTAACGATGTTACAATTTGCCACACGTCGATAAAATAAAATTATTACAACAGTATATTTTGAAATTCATGATGATCGTTTAATTACTTTAGGAATGAATATTGTGCATGAATATATATATATATATATATATATATATATATATATATATATATATATATATATATATATATATATATATAGCCCGTTTCGTGTATTACTTTCTTTGTGAATCCGCACATATATGCACATAACTATCTAAACTGTTTAAATCTGTAAATGCTCACAGAGATATGGAAAACTGGGATTGAGTGCATGAATACAGTGAAAAATATACGGACAATTGAATAAGAAATGTGTGACATTTTTTAGTTAATTACAAAGAAGATTTACAACTGAATTTTTTCAATCCTGGAACTAAAGAATATTTTATTATTTTGTTTCATTAAATATGGTGGAAAAAATAACCTAGGGAAACAAACGTTAATTTATCATGTTCAGTATTATATGTTGCTTTTAGTTAAAATTTGTTAGTCTTTCACTTTTACCAGATGTATCTTGGAAACATGCCGATGATTGTTGTTTGGGAAGTTTGAGTGACACCTTAAGGGCTACAGGTGATTTTAGTATCGAAGTCACCAAAACCATGTGACTTTTGGATGAAGATTTTCTGTCTCGTCTGGCACTACTTTAATGGGGGGGGGGGGAGACAAGTTCAGGAGGAGAGGGCAGCCCCATTAGAAGTTGCAGGTGCACACAGTGTAACTAGGTGTAGTGGAATGAGGCTACCTGTCTGTCTGTCTTTCCTTCTCTCCCCTCCCTCTCTCGTGCAAGTAATCAGTCTCTCTGATATTTTCTGTGATTGCTTTTGTCTAGGTAATAAAAGTTTAAGAATTACATTATGCTTCGTTTATGCAAGTGAAGATATGATATGTCTATTTGCTACCCCTTGCACGTACAAATGCACATGATATACATAAATCATGATGTAACCACCAGAAAAATCAACAAAATGACATAAAAAGTTTGTTCCTGCGTTTCCTCAAATCATTCTTTTTTTTTGGTGTGCATATTATATTCAATATAATATTTTAGAGTATATCAAATATTATACGTGAGTCATAGGATGTCATATAATAAAAATTTGTCCTTGTCAGCATCAGATCTCAGCATGCAACTAAAGAGAATGAAAATAGAAATTTGTCTCTTCATTTCATATGAATAATGTCTAGACAAAGTTGGTAAAAATTCTCTAAGGAATATATATATATATATATATATATATATATATATATATATATATATATATATATATATGGTGAAAATAATGGAAATAGTATTCCGACAAAATAGAGAAAATAAAAAGGAACAAACCATATTATGTGTTCACCAAAGTTTCGTCTTTATTTCGAGACTTCCTCTGGTTTGTTCCTTTTTATTTTTATATATATATATATATATATATATATATATATATATATATATATATATATATAGTAAGTTATAAAATGTATATGGCGATTAAGCTAAACTGAATATTCCGTGTTTCATCCACTCTAGGATTCTTCAAGCTTATGCGCATAAGCCTGAAGAATCCTAGTGGATGAAACGCGGAATATTCAGTGTAGCTTAATCGCCATATACATTTTATAACTTACTAACTAGCTCTACCTACGTATTGAGCACTTTTGAAGTAAATACTTAAAGTTTATGCATAAATATATACTTTCGTATATTAATTTTATGTGAGTAAATTTAGTAGTTCCAGGAAATTAAGGAATTCCAGAGTCTAGCGGTTCTGGGGAAGAAACTACTGGAGTAGTAAGATCTTTTACATCAAGGAATCTCTACTGTGTGGAGGTGGGATTTAGCTGCCTGTCAGGTTTGTTGGGGGTGTCTACGTCATGGGGGCACAAGTGTCTGCAGTTCGCCAGAGCATTCACCATAAAAATACTTGTAGAACAGGCAGAGGGATGCAACGTTTCGTCGATGGGACAGATGTTGAAGTTTAGATACCAGTTCAGGGCATATCAGATTGGCGACTCTCTTTTGAACCTTGTCTTGGAGCGATAGACCAGTAACAGATACACCAGCCCAAATGTGACAGCAATACTCCATACATGGGTGAATGGTAGCCTTATAGAGGTACAAGATACTTTCGGGTGTTAGTAGCTTTCTAGCAAAGTAGAGAGAGCCTACCTTCTTTGCAGCGGCCCTGGCAATGCTTTCAATGTAATTGTTCCAACTCATGTTTCCTGTGAACGTTAGGCCAAGGAGTTTGAAAGATGTACTCTCAGATAAAGAGTCACTGGTCATTGCTATTGGTGGCAGAGAAGATTTCTTGTAATTATTGAAGGAAACAAGCTTAGTCTTGGCAGCATTGAATGTGACCATCCATTTTTGTCCCCATTCCACTACAGATTGGAGGTCATCCTCTAGTGTTTTTGCCATTTCTTTAGATATGTGTTCATTAGTTTTCCTGTCGTGCCTGTTATAGAGTGTGGTGTTGTCAGCATATATACCCATCTCAGAGCCAATTTTGTTGGGGAGGTCATTTATGAATAATAGATGTCCAAGTATAGACCCCTGAGGCACTCCCGCATTTATATCATATTGTTTAAATATATGACCATCGAGAACAACCTGGATTTTTCTCTTATCTAAGAAGGATTTAATTATGTTAAGTATTCTTCCAGTGATACCGTATGATCTGATTTTCTTGAGAAGACCTTCATGCCATACGCTGTCAAAAGCCTTAGATTTATCTAGAGGTACCGCTCTACCCTCCCCTGCTTTGTCAAGTGAAATATATATAAGCTCAGAGATTACAATTAGAATGTCTGCTGTAGAATGGGCTCTCCTAAATCCATATTGTTGGTTGGTCAGAAGTTTAGCATCTGTAAGGTGATGGACTAGAGCTTGGTTAATTATGGACTCAAATATTTTGGCAAAAGGTGGGAGGAGGCTAATAGGGCAGTAATTTACTGGGTCAGTTCTTTCGCCAGAATTCTTGAATACTGGTACCACAGAAGCAGGTTTCCAACAGCCCGGAAAGCAAGATTCATTAAGGCGTTTGAGTTTGGAGAGAACTGGAGTTACTTCAGCTGAGCACTTTTTTAATAGCACAGTTGGGATGAGATCGGGTCCACATGCTTTTGAAGTGTCAAGGTTTTTTATGATAGCATGCACCTGAGCAGGGGTTATTTTCAGATCGTCTAGCGTGGTGTCTGTCCACAAAGGAAAGAGGTACGGGGTGGTTGGAAGGGTCCAGTGTGGAGTTCGAGGCAAACCGACTGGCAAGTATGGTAGCCTTCTCGGTTGCTGAGCAAACAACCTCGTGATGGTTGGTTAGTGGGAGAATTGTTGATTGCCCATTATTTACTACACTGTTGTAGATTTTCCAGAAATTAAGCATTCCTAATTTCTGTGCTTCAATGCGTTTTTTCAGTAAATTCTCTCTTAGCTGTCACTATTTCTTTCTTACAGTTACTTCTGGCTTCTATATACTTCTGTCTGTTTGAGCTGGCTTTATGTCGGTTAAATCTGCGGTATGCATGCTACCTTTTGCGCGATGGCAGCTGCACATGTGGAAGTAAACCATTGGAGAGAGTGGGGCTTGCTATAAAAATTCCGCACGAGAACATATGCTTCAATTGCTGTTTTGAACCATTCAGTGGTCTCATTTGCACACTGTTCAGCAGGGAGTGAAAAAATATTTTGCAATGGGGCATCTCTGATGAGATCCCTGATGGCTTCTGTTGTGGTGGCAACCACTTATTTGCATATGCGAATAACATAACACTATAAATGGCAAGCCTAGGTTGGCCTTGGTGTGTCTTACTCAAATGCCACCGGAAGTGACGCCGAAGAGCGTACATGTCCTCCCACCAAGACTCTCTGACTCGACACCGTCATTTGTACATATTGTAAATATACCTTTTCTTTAATACACTTATTATTGCGTTATCTTGTTGTTTGCGTCTTCATTGTATTTCCTTACTAATTATTGTTCAACCTTGCAACCACAGCAGTTGGCGACGAGATATGAAGCGTCAAATATAACAGTTTGACGAAGAACTATTTAAAATAAAAATAAAAAAATACAACGCAAGGGTTGACCATTTTTTTAAGGAATGCAAAGTGTTGATGAGCAAACGGATTTTACGCTAAAGAGAAGTTTCAACTCAAGTGAAAAAAAAAAACTAACGTGGCAAAAGCGACAATTTACGCCGTTTTCTGGGAATTCGACTTGCAAACGAATGTAAAAGTGAATTTTTGTTTTGTCGCTACACGACAAATCTTACTAAAGGACCAACTTGCAAACGAAAAGCGAACTTTGTTCTGTTGCAAAAACGACAGGTCAGACCCGTATTACGAAAAGCAAGGAAGTAACCTACGAAAAAAGTTCACCAGTGGATTCTAATTACTGTTCTCTGTAAACAAAACAACAACTAAAGGACTTTTTAATTAATGTTTTGGTTGACGTCGGTACTAAAAGGAAATACCACAGCTAAAACTAAAATTCAAGGAAACGATTTTTTTCTTGAAGTTGTCACTGAATAACGGATAATACAGTAAAACGTCACGAAAAAAAGGTAATCTCAATTTAAGAGGTATTTTAATTACTAAAATACTAGAGAAAAAAAACTCAAAGAACTAAATGTACTGCATACATTTATTCAATTGTGACTCGATTAAAAAAAAATACAAAAAAACCCAAACTTTTATTTTGTGGAAAGAGTTACTTATTAGTAAGTGCCTAAAAACGGAAAGTCAATTCCATTTCGTGATTCCAGATAAACCTGTTTTATTTTTTTTTTTTGCAGCGTGACTCGCAAAAAGTATATATTATTGCAAGTAGCGATATTATTATTGAAAACAGGAGCTTACAGCAATTTGCTTTTTTGTTGTAACCCAAACCGGTGTATATTGTACATGGTACAATATTTTTTTTTAACTACACACTAAAAAAAACAAAACAAAAAAAAAACATGGAAGACTTATCAAAAATGTTCATGCAATTTTTACAAGCACAGGCTGAGCGGGATGAACGCAGACAAGCTACACAAAACGAGCTTTTGCAAACACAAATACAGGCACAGGCTGACCGCGAGGAAAAGAGAGAGGACAGATTATTGAAATGGCAGCAGGAACAAGAAGAAAAGCAGAAAATGGCACAATTAAAGCAGAAAAAACTGCAATTGGAACAGGAAGAAAGGCATAAGAAACTACAATTGGAATATGAAGAAAGACAAGATGAACGTTTTGCTAAAACACTGGAACTACTAAAGAGTAATCGAAAAAATGTCGATAGTGTTAATTTCTCCCATACAACTATTTTTAATAGCATGGACACATTTCATTATGTGCCTGAGGAAGAGAAGAATTTTGAAGCATACTACACAAGATACGAGGATGTTTTTCAACTGGACTGTAAAAATTGGCCAAATAGTCAGAAAGTGAGCCTCTTACTCAAAAAATTGGGTACATCAGAACACAGCAAATTCGTAGATTACATATTACCTAAAAAAAACTGCGGAATTAGAGTTCATGGAAGCTGTAAAATTACTAAAAGAATTATTTAATCCAAATATATCTCTTTTTCATAAAAGATGGCTGTGCATGAATCTAAGAAAGATTGACAACCAAGATTATTTGACATACGCATCAGTTGTCAATAAAAACTGCGATAATTTTAACTTGCAGAACTAACGGTAGAAGATTTTAAATGTCTAATCTTCGCTCAAGGGTTAGTTTCCACGAAAAATGCAGAAATACGCAGACGAGTGTTGTCTAACCTGGAATCTGAGCAAGATTTACCCCTCCAGAAACTAGCAGAGGACTGTGAAAGGGCCATTACACTAAAAAAGGATTAAAAAAATATAGAAGAATCCGGAGTGGCATATGTAAGAAAAGTTAGAAAACCATACGCACCACCCAAGAACTTTACAAAGAAAAGCAATGGAACAGGATATTCCAAAGATAATAACCATAAATATAGTACAGAATATAACAAGCCTCTTCCTAGATATAACTGTAAGAGATGTGCAGAAAAGCATTGGGAATCAGATTGTCCTTATAAGAAGAAAAAAAATGCTACATTTGTAATAAGGTGGGACACAAAAGCGATTGCTGCAAATATAAAGATTACACCAGAAAGAGAGTACAGCAAACAAAAATACAAAATTAGACAAAGATCGGCGAAAATACGTAAAAGTGGAAATATTTAAAACATCAATAAAGTTACAACTCGACTCCGGCTCCGATGTTTCTATAATAAACCTGAATACGTGGAAAAAGTTGGGAAAACCGGCCATGATGAAAACTAGTAAAGCAGCCCGGACGGTAACTGGTGGTGGTATAAAATTTGAAGGAGAAGTTGTCCTCCCGATAAAATTGAAAGGGATTTCGAAGAAATTAAAAATATTCGTACTAAAAAATAGTGAAAATCTGTTTGGAATAGATTTAATTGAGAAATTCGGACTATGGGATAAGCCAATCAATACATTCTGTAAAAAATTAGAATGTTCTTCTCCAACAACAGTAAATATAAAAGACGATTTAAAAGAATTATTTCCTGAGGAATTCACGACTAACTTAGGTCGCTGCAATAAATTCAAGGCCTCGTTTGAACTTAAAGAAAACGCCAGCCCAATTTTTAGAAAAAAGCGAAATGTTCCGTTCGCTGGGTTGGAAAAGATTGATAAAGAATTAAATAGATTGGAACAGACGGGAATTCTATCAAAAATAGAACACAGCGAGTGGGCAGCCCCCACCGTATACGTAAAGAAAAAGAATGACGAAGTTAGAGTGTGCGCAGACTTTTCGACCGGGGTCAACTCCCTATTAAAAGATCACCATTACCCCCTACCAAGCCCAGAGGAAATATTCACGAAGTTGAATGGGGGTAATATCTTCTCCAAGATAGACTTGAGCGACGCGTATTTGCAAATACCGGTCGAGGAGAATTGCTCAAAAAGACTATGCATCAATACGCATAAGGGATTATACAAATACAACCGATTGCCTTTTGGCATCAAAGTAGCGCCTGCCATCTTTCAGCAAGCGATGGACACCATGCTAAGTGGTATTGAGTGCGCATGTGCATACCTGGACGACATTGTTGTCAGGAGCAGATCCCTAGAAGAACATAAGGAACATTTGAAACAAGTATTTACTCGAATACAAGAATTCGGCTTTAAAGTAAAAGAAAGTAAATGTGACTTTTGTATGAGCCAGATTAAGTATCTTGGACACATAATAAACAAACATGGACGACGTCCAGACCCAGACAGATCTGCGGCAATAAAAAATATGCCAGCACCCGATAATGTAACAACCTTGCAGAGTTTCTTAGGACTCGCAAATTATTACCAATCTTTTATTGAAGGAATGCATAACTTGCGAGCCCCCTTAAATAAATTTTTTTTTTTTTTTTTTTACACAGAGATCACCACTTATCAAGGCCCGGAAGCCACTCAGGGATAAGGGTTATTGCAAGTACATTACGTTAGTGAGGAGATTTGATGAAGTGTTTACTTAAGGGGGCGGTTCATTAGGAATTTGTTAACATTAGACTTGAAGACATCCAAGTTGTAGTCCGGAGGGAAGCAGGCAGACGGAACAGAGTTCCACAGGCGTGCAGTTCTAAGAAAGAAGCTTTGTTCATGAAATCCGCGTTTTGATTTAGGCACAGATAAAAAAAAGAAAAAGGATACACCGTGGAACTGGACGCAAGAATGTCAAACCGCTTTTGACAAAATAAAGAGTGCACTAACATCCGAATTATTCTTAACGCACTTTGACACAAACTTAAAAATAGTCGTCGCTAGTGACGCTAGCTCCTATGGCTTAGGAGCATGCATTCAACATATTATGCCGGATGGGTCTAGAAAACCAATACTGCACGCTTCGAGAACGCTGATACCAGCCGAAAGGGCATATTCACAAATCGAAAAAGAAGCGTTGAGCATAATCTTTGCCGTGACTAAATTTCACCGATATTTATATGGTAGACAATTCATACTTGAAACCGACCATAAACCATTAGTCACGATCTATGGATCAAAAAAAGGATTGCCGGTATACACCGCAAATAGATTGCTGCACTGGGGTACAATACTACTTAATTACGATTTCCAGCTACAACATCTAGCATCAAAAAAGATTTGCCATGTGGATGGACTGTCAAGACTGATACCACAGAAACACAATCTGGAAGAATCAGTCATTGCAGCAATTCGGACAAATGTTGAAGTAAAAAATATGGTAGCAAACATCATTAAGGAACTACCCGTAACTTTGTCGGACATTAAAAGGGAAGCCGAGAAAGACGAATATATAAAGGACATAAAAGACATCTTATCTCGCAATTACTTATAACGTCACCAACTAACCTTCGGAAGAACCCCCCCCCCCATCCGATTTTGTTTTATATCATAAGTTGCTTAAAACGTGATTAGTTAAAGTTCAGAATAAAATCACGCTTTCTCTTAACGGTTAATTTAAAAAAAAAATCTTCTGAACGCTATTAAAAGTTAAATTCTTCACTAGTTTGGAGACGGAATGCGTTGTTGTGATAAGTGATTTTCTCTATTAATTCGCACTTTTTATTTTAAGATTCAAATATTAATAACTACATTTTATTTCAGTATTTAATTTATGTATTTCTGTTGTATTAAATGCTAGCTTTAATTTTTTTTTTTTTTTTTTTTTTTTTTTTTTCTCGTCCATAAATGTTTATCTACCAAGTTGATCTTAAATATTGTATAATCAATCCATTATATTATCATTTTCAGTCCCCCACCCCTAATTTCTGGCTCCCATCTTATCTCGCAATTACTTATAACGTCACCAACTAACCTTCGGAAGAACCCCCCCCCCATCCGATTTTGTTTTATATCATAAGTTGCTTAAAACGTGATTAGTTAAAGTTCAGAATAAAATCACGCTTTCTCTTAACGGTTAATTTAAAAAAAAAATCTTCTGAACGCTATTAAAAGTTAAATTCTTCACTAGTTTGGAGACGGAATGCGTTGTTGTGATAAGTGATTTTCTCTATTAATTCGCACTTTTTATTTTAAGATTCAAATATTAATAACTACATTTTATTTCAGTATTTAATTTATGTATTTCTGTTGTATTAAATGCTAGCTTTAATTTTTTTTTTTTTTTTTTTTTTTTTTTTTTTTTTTCTCGTCCATAAATGTTTATCTACCAAGTTGATCTTAAATATTGTATAATCAATCCATTATATTATCATTTTCAGTCCCCCACCCCTAATTTCTGGCTCCCATCTTATCTCGCAATTACTTATAACGTCACCAACTAACCTTCGGAAGAACCCCCCCCCCCATCCGATTTTGTTTTATATCATAAGTTGCTTAAAACGTGATTAGTTAAAGTTCAGAATAAAATCACGCTTTCTCTTAACGGTTAATTTAAAAAAAAAATCTTCTGAACGCTATTAAAAGTTAAATTCTTCACTAGTTTGGAGACGGAATGCGTTGTTGTGATAAGTGATTTTCTCTATTAATTCGCACTTTTTATTTTAAGATTCAAATATTAATAACTACATTTTATTTCAGTATTTAATTTATGTATTTCTGTTGTATTAAATGCTAGCTTTAATTTTTTTTTTTTTTTTTTTTTTTTTTTTCTCGTCCATAAATGTTTATCTACCAAGTTGATCTTAAATATTGTATAATCAATCCATTATATTATCATTTTCAGTCCCCCACCCCTAATTTCTGGCTCCCATCTTATCTCGCAATTACTTATAACGTCACCAACTAACCTTCGGAAGAACCCCCCCCCCCATCCGATTTTGTTTTATATCATAAGTTGCTTAAAACGTGATTAGTTAAAGTTCAGAATAAAATCACGCTTTCTCTTAACGGTTAATTTAAAAAAAAAATCTTCTGAACGCTATTAAAAGTTAAATTCTTCACTAGTTTGGAGACGGAATGCGTTGTTGTGATAAGTGATTTTCTCTATTAATTCGCACTTTTTATTTTAAGATTCAAATATTAATAACTACATTTTATTTCAGTATTTAATTTATGTATTTCTGTTGTATTAAATGCTAGCTTTAATTTTTTTTTTTTTTTTTTTTTTTTTTTTCTCGTCCATAAATGTTTATCTACCAAGTTGATCTTAAATATTGTATAATCAATCCATTATATTATCATTTTCAGTCCCCCACCCCTAATTTCTGGCTCCCATCTTATCTCGCAATTACTTATAACGTCACCAACTAACCTTCGGAAGAACCCCCCCCCCCATCCGATTTTGTTTTATATCATAAGTTGCTTAAAACGTGATTAGTTAAAGTTCAGAATAAAATCACGCTTTCTCTTAACGGTTAATTTAAAAAAAAAATCTTCTGAACGCTATTAAAAGTTAAATTCTTCACTAGTTTGGAGACGGAATGCGTTGTTGTGATAAGTGATTTTCTCTATTAATTCGCACTTTTTATTTTAAGATTCAAATATTAATAACTACATTTTATTTCAGTATTTAATTTATGTATTTCTGTTGTATTAAATGCTAGCTTTAATTTTTTTTTTTTTTTTTTTTTTTTTTTTTCTCGTCCATAAATGTTTATCTACCAAGTTGATCTTAAATATTGTATAATCAATCCATTATATTATCATTTTCAGTCCCCCACCCCTAATTTCTGGCTCCCATCTTATCTCGCAATTACTTATAACGTCACCAACTAACCTTCGGAAGACCCCCCCCCCCCCATCCGATTTTGTTTTATATCATAAGTTGCTTAAAACGTGATTAGTTAAAGTTCAGAATAAAATCACGCTTTCTCTTAACGGTTAATTTAAAAAAAAAATCTTCTGAACGCTATTAAAAGTTAAATTCTTCACTAGTTTGGAGACGGAATGCGTTGTTGTGATAAGTGATTTTCTCTATTAATTCGCACTTTTTATTTTAAGATTCAAATATTAATAACTACATTTTATTTCAGTATTTAATTTATGTATTTCTGTTGTATTAAATGCTAGCTTTAATTTTTTTTTTTTTTTTTTTTTTTTTTTTTTTTCTCGTCCATAAATGTTTATTTATCTACCGAGTTGATTGCAAAAATAGATTACCTAATTGTACTCATTTTTAGTTCGTGGGAGGGGAATCTATCACCATACTTTCCCTTAAACAGGTCCGTTGGACTTTTATTAAGTACAATACTTAATAGTTATTTTTTTTTATTTTTTTATTTTTATTTTATTTTTTATTTTTTTTTTTTTTTTAATGGAGAGTAGAAAACGCATTGTGGATGCGTTATCGGCAGCTCCTGTTACTCTCGCTTCTTCTTATTTGTCCCTCAGTCCTCATTTTTAAATGAGTGATTTTTCTGACAAAGGGAGAAGAAAAAGCTGTTTTCTAGGTTGGCAGTATTTTTGCGCGAACAGTTGGCAGAGTTGGTGGAAATTTTCTGTTTCTATGTCTATCCTTGTAGCCATGTCACTAGTAAGGGTGCTGGAGGTAAACGTTTTGTCTGGGCTGACGTTATCCGCCTGATAGTCAGGGACCCGAACCTTGGATTAACCACTAAGGAGGCTGTCCTATCAGCAGGTGCAAAGTACTGGGGCTGCTGTATTGCCATTTGGTGAATGGAATCTGGACCATGCAGTAGCTTCTGGTGGGGCCTCTCGATGCCATACTAGTGGGTAATTGTTACGGCTTTACCTTATCATGTGGTACAAAAAAAAAAAAAAAAAAAATTCTTCGTTTCTTTTTCTCTCTTAGTTTCCCCTCTCTGTCCTGCTCTAAGTAAATCTGTCGACCTAGTCCACAAATTCCAAAATTTCATCATGACAAGTTTCAAGAAAAAATACACGATTAAACCCGGTTCTCCAACTTCCAACGTAGACCCCTACTACCATGTCTCCTTCTCCAACATCAGGGGTCTTCGTTCTAACCTTCCAGAGGTTGAAACCCAATTACAGGAGACTAAACCAGACCTTTTATTTTTAAGTGAAACTGGCTTTGGACAGGCTATTTCCCTAGATGAGTTTGCAATTACAGGATACTCTAACTTAACTTCTAAATCTGACCCCCAAGATCGCCATGGGCATGGAATATGTGCCTATATTAAAGATAGCTTTCCATGTGGGAGGGACATCTCCAGGGAAGATCCTAACTTACCCTATATGTGCTTCCGGGTTGCTTTAGCTCACACTACTGCATTTATATTTACTCTCTATCGCCCCCACAACAGCGGAGTTACTATCTTTCAAAGCATATCTGAGAAAATTGACCAAGTCCTTTCTACTTATCCTTCAGCTAACATTCACGTATGTGGAGACTTCAATGTTCACAACGTCGAATGGTTGACCCACTCAAACAAGACCGATGATGAGGGGAGGTTCTGTCATGATTTCTCCATTGCCTATGACCTCACTCAGATTGTTCAGGAACCTACCCGTGTGCCCGATAATGACGGCCAGTATGCGAGCCTACTAGACCTTTTTCTCACAACTTGCCCTGAACTATGTTCAGTTTCTGTTCTGTCGCCTCTTGGATCTTCCGACCACTCTGTTGTATCAATTATGATAAAAATGAAATGTAATAAGTCCCCAGACGTACCTCTTCATCGTACAGTATATCGATACACTAAGGCTGACTGGGATAGCTTCCGTACATTTATATCTGATCTACCTCTGCATTCCATGTTTAAAAAGGATGTGTCCTCTATAGTATTAGACCTAACTGAATGGTTAATTGTAGGTATTGACCATTTCATACCCTCTAAAAAATTTCAGCAAAAACCTAACAGCCAGCCATGGTTCTCTCCAGAATGTGCTGCTGCCATTGCGCACAGAAATCACTTTTTCCACTGCTTCAAACGTAATAGATGTATGGAAACTAAAGCCGTTTTCAGGACTGCCAGCAACCATTGTAAGAAAGTAATAAGGAACGCAAGAGAGTTGTATGCTCAATCTGTTAAGTCCAAAGTAGCTGAGCAGCGGCTTGGTTCCCACCAGTTTTGGCAAATAGCAAACAGAATCCTGAACAGAAGAGTGTGCTCCATCCCAACTATTATCAATGGATCTGAGGTAATCTCGTCAGCATCAGACAAAGCCAAACTCTTTGTCAAGAACTTTGCAGCTAATTCTACCCTTTGCGACCAAGACCGCCAACCCCCAATATTTCCTCTTGTATCAGAAAACACGCTATGTGATATACGTATATCTGTACGTGATGTTGCCAAGCTAATCAAAAACCTTGATTCCAGTAAAGCAACTGGCCCTGATGGTATTCCAATTATAGTACTCAAAAAACTTCAACCTGAACTAGCGCCCATACTTACAAAACTGTTTAAACGTTGTCTTAAGGAGAATAGTTTCCCATCTCCCTGGAAAATCTCATCAGTATGCCCTGTATTTAAGAATTCAGGTGATCGCTCATCCCCCTCTCAGTACAGGCCAATAAGTCTCCTGTGCGTCATGAGTAAGTTGCTAGAATCTGTATTAAATACAGAAGTAATCAAACATCTCAACAAAAATAACCTTCTTAGTGACACTCAATATGGTTTCCGTTCTGCTAGATCTACAGCAGATGTCCTTACAGTTATATCGCATAGGATTAGCAAATCTCTCGACGGTGGCAATCTTTCTAGGGCAATTGCTCTTGACATATCTAAAGCCTTTGATAGGGTATGGCATAAAGGTTTACTTCATAAGATCGCTAGCTATGGTATAGCTGGAAAAGTCTTCTCAATTATTAAATCATTTCTTTCTGATAGATTCATAAGAGTAGTAGTTGAGGGGCAAAAATCAGAAGCTCACAATATTAATGCCGGTGTCCCTCAGGGATCCATCCTGGGCCCAACTCTTTTCCTGATCTACATTAATGATCTTCCAAATCATATCCTTACATCATTTGTAGACATTTATGCTGACGACACTACCATTTATGGTACCACATCTAAGACAGTAAACGAGCAAGTTCTCTCCAATTCTCTCTCCTCTGATCTTGAGCACGTAGTACAATGGGGAAAGGAGTGGCTGGTTACTTTTAATGCATCTAAAACCAAGCTTCTCTCTTTACATCATCAACATTCTAATCCACATTTGTCATCAATTGAAATGAATGGCTCTCGTCTTCAGGAGGCCTCAAGTTTTGACAAGCTTCTGGGCTTGACCATTACTCCTGATCTTAAATGGAACACGTATATCAAATCTGTTGCCAAGGCCGCTGGAAAAATGGTGGGATCTTTCTATCGATCCAGTAGATATCTCACTGCTGATGCTATTCTCTATCTATATAAGAGCCAGGTACGTCCAAGGATGGAATACTGTTGCCACATCTGGGCAGGAGCTGCTAGAAAGAACTTGTCCTGCCTTGATAGAGTTCAAAATAGACTTCGTAGCCTCGTAGGAGATGTCCTTTTCTCCTCCTTGCAACCTCTATCTCACAGAAGAGATGTTGCGAGTTTGTCTCTGATGTATCGTTATTTTCATGGAAAGTGTTCAACTGAGCTTCAATCTATGGTCCCCCCTCGCCAAACTTTCACAAGAAACACTCGTCTAGCTGTAAACACTATCAATAATTTCCCCCACTCTTTATCTGTGCCTAAACCTAAACGTAGATTCCATGAACAAAGCTTCTTTCTTAGAACTGCACGCCTGTGGAATTGTCTTCCGTTTTCCTGCTTTCCGGCTGACTACAATATGGTTTTGTTCAAGTCTAAAGTAAATAAGTTCTTGATGAGCCGTTCCATATAAGTTATTAAATTTACCAAATTTTCATTACTAATGATTACTATATTGACCAACTTCTACTGTACACTCTTTAACCCTTATCCTTGAGTGGCCTCTGGGCCTTGATAATGTGGTGATGCCTTTGTAAAAAAAAAAAAAAAAAAAAAAAAAAAAAAAGAGAAAATTATAACGGACACAAAGGTGCAGGAAGTTTTCTCCATATGTGACGATGTGTTACTGTACAGCGAGAGAGTGGTAATACCCAAAACATTTCAGAATAGGATGTTAAGAGATTTCCACACAGGACATCCGGGGATAAATCGAATGAAGCTGTTAATGAGAAGCTACGTGTACTGGCGTAACATGGACACTGACATAGCGACAACAATTGATAAATGTAAAGGATGCCAGTTAGCGGCAAAATCTCCACCTATAGTACACAAACCTTGGCCGAAAACCAACCAACCATGGTCGAGAATCCACATGAACTTCGCTGGTCCAGTAGGTGAAAACTATTATTTAATTGTAGTGGATAGTTTCACAAAATGGCCGGAGGTAATGTGTTGCAGGAATCCAACAACGAACAACTCAATAGGGTTCCTACACGAGTTGTTTGCAAGATTCGGTGTACCAGACACACTGGTCACTGACAACGGAACGCAGTTCACATCCGCAGAGTTTAAGGAATTTTGCGACACGTTCCGAGTGAAGCACATCACGACTCCGCCGTATCATCCACGGTCGAATGGCCTCGCGGAAAGGTTCGTGGACACGCTAAAACGAGCGTTAAAGAAATCCATTGGAACACCAACAGAAAAAGCTTTGCAACAATTCTTGCAAGTATATAGGATTACACCACATCCTAGTACACCATCAAACATATCACCAGCTGATCTAATGTTTGCCAGAAAGGTAAAATCAGTGTTTGACAAACTATTGCCAAGGCAGGCAATTATCCGAAACACTACACACACGAGAAGAAAGAAATATAACTCGGGAGATCGAGTATATTTTAAGTGCTACAGAAATAACACATCTTACTGGGAATGTGGAGTAGTGGATAAACGCATTGGTGATTGTACATACATGATTAAAGGTCCACAGAATATACATAAACGGCACCTAAATCAGATAAAAAACGTCATATCCAAGATGATGATGATACGACAATAGTCGAAGAGGAGGACACCATAGATATCATATACGAATCTTTTAATTTGGAACCGCCTCAAAATGCACCTGAACCCCGAAGATCAGGTAGGAAAAGAAAAATGAATGAACCATTAATGGTAAACCCCAAAAGAAAAAGATATTGAAATCTGTGTGACTTCAAATCTTGGGAGGGGGGTGTTCTGGTGGCAACCACTTATTTGCATATGCGAATAACATAACACTATAAATGGCAAGCCTAGGTTGGCCTTGGTGTGTCTTACTCAAATGCCACCGGAAGTGACGCCGAAGAGCGTACATGTCCTCCCACCAAGACTCTCTGACTCGACACCGTCATTTGTACATATTGTAAATATACCTTTTCTTTAATACACTTATTATTGCGTTATCTTGTTGTTTGCGTCTTCATTGTATTTCCTTACTAATTATTGTTCAACCTTGCAACCACAACAGCTTCCCAGTCAGGCTTTTTATAATATCTCGTTGTTTTGAGCACTGGCTCTTCAGTTTTGGGTCTAGAGTTTAGGGCGATTTCGACAATTATCACTGCATGATCAGCGTTCTCGAGTGGGCTGTCTGCCTTTGTCATAAAATCATCAGGAACTATAGTCAGAAGCAGATCTAGAAGTGATGCGTGTTGTTCTTGCTGGTCAGGGAAACGGGTTGGAAACGTAACCATTTGTGATACGGAGTGAGATATAGAGAAGCTATGTGTTGTGCTGCCTGCTGCATCTGTGTAATTAGAGAATCCAAGCCAGTTTTTGTGGTGGACATTAAAGTCACCAAATACATGGACTTGTGCACTAGTGTCTAGAGAAAGTGCTGTGTTTATGCTCTCAGAGACTTTGTTTATTATGGTGCAGTCCTGAGTCGAGGGAGAGCGGTAGAGAAAATAAAAGTAGCTAAAGTTATGTTGCATGTTTAGTCTAAAGCACATAAAGGCTTGATCGTCCAATTCTAGGTTTGTTTCTCTAGTCAAGGGGAGGGTGTTTACGAATGTAGACTCCAAGTCCGTGCATATGTCTGTCAGAATTCTTACGGCAGAGTGAGAGATATCCGGGCATGCTAAAGTAGTTAGAGGGGATGGAGGAGTGCAAGCCTCAAGGGAGGAGGCAAGTTGGATTTGTTTGACACTAAGCCTGGTTTAAGCTTATTTTTTTTTATTGTACTGTCATCATGTTTTTAAAGAGTTTCAGTTAGGTAAGGGAGAGCTGAACAAGAGGTTATGCAGGGTATCAGACATGCAACACAAGTATACCATCAGCTGACCTTTCTTCAACTAGGACTGTGGCCTCAGGAAAGCCCATCAGGGATGAGTGCAGAGTCCCTTTCCATGTGCGACATGGCGCTACAAACATCCCGATATTATACAACTGTTGATGGAGCAGCCGCTCTAAATGCTACCAAAGAGTTAGGGCGCCTGTACTACCAGTCGGAAACAGCAGCCAGGAACTGTCAATCCGATACCCTCAACCCATCAGAAGAAGGTCAACCCAATCTAATTGCACAGGCATATATGGTACTCAAGCACTCCCAAGTGCCCAGTTTTGAGGGGTGGGATGTGTCGGGGTGGGGAATACAGCGTTCATTGCCCTAGACAAGAAACAAGATCTACCACTGAGTGCTTCGCCAAAACTCTGTGATAGCGTCTCTGTGCCTGACTAAATAGGCAAAGAAGGTGTATGGAAGCCGGGCGATAGACAAAGCCTATCTACTCCTTAAGCAGTTTAGGTTTGCAGACCGGTAATTTATTTGAGTCACCAGTTCTAGGAAGGTTGTCATCCAAGACTGGAGAGGCCTCCCTCCCCTTAGGTTTAGTTTGAGAGTTTTCTTTCTCCTAGACGGATGATCTGGGAAGATCTACTGGGTCCATCAACCCCGAGAGGGTTTGCTCCACGCCTGGGTCCTAATCCAGGTATTTTTGCGACCCTGCATGGCTAATGTTACAGGGTTAGTTTGTAGAGGTTATATAGCTACTAAATAGTTACACTCCTCAAAGTGATTTAGGGACATTGCTATTTCATTGTTACTAAAAAAAAGCTCATGCAGTGGAAGCAACTATGCGAGGAGGCTTGTTAGAAAGACGTTAGTGTGGATTAAAGCTTTTACCTTTAGATTTAAATTTTTTTATTTTATTTATATGTTAGCTTAGGTACAGGAGAAAGTTACAGTGTGAGTAGGTATTAGGAATTGAGCTAAGAATTTTACCCAGTCACTGTATATTTTAGATTACAGGAGGGTTAAAATGTAGGTGCAGTCCAGTACGCGTATAACTGGAGGTGAATTTTAAGTCATGGCGTATTCCGTATGTATATATATATATATATATATATATATATATATATATATATATATATATATAAGTATATCTATAACATAAAGCTGAATGTGTGTGTGTGTGTGTGTGTGTGTGTGTGTGTGTGTGTGTGTGTGTGTGTGTGTGTGTGTGTCTGGTCACGAATAGGCTCCTATATGGTTGACTATTTTAAAAAACTGATTACATATAATTATAGAAGATGTATCGAGACACAGGAATGGGTATGTTTGATCTGGCAGAACGGTGGTTCATTTAAATTGTGGGGTCTGCGTTCGCGCCCGGTTCACAAAGTATGGAAATAAAAGATTAAAAAATTAAAAAAAAAACGTTTACAAGTGTTTTTGATATAGATGTACATAAGAATACTTTGCTAAGTATGTTTTAACTTAAATAGGGATGGTATAATAAAATTGTGGTGTCTGCGTTCGCGCCTGGCCTCCATGGAATGGAAATAGGCACAAACTTTAATAAAGACATTTCATATCTATCTGCGTACGTATACTTTGATAATTATGTTTCAGTTTGAAGAAATATGGTATAATAAAATTATGGGGTGTTCGTTCGCACCTGACTTCCATAGAATAAAAATATGTCACAAAGTTTAACAAGGTTTTTTTTTATATATATCCACAGAATATTGTGATAAGTGTTTCAGTGCGAACAGATATGGTATAATAAATGATGGGGTTTATCTATTTTATTTTTACTTTCATCATTTTTGCTTTGATTTTGATACCCCCAAATTCGAAGTTATCTCTTTACAACCCTTCCTTTTCATAACCTATCATACTTTAATAAATGAGAGTCCATTTTCTGTAGGCTGTTTTTGAACCCAGTCAACGACGGGTACTTTTGCTAGTATATATATATATATATATATATATATATATATATATAGAGAGAGAGAGAGAGAGAGAGAGAGATAGATAGATAGATAGATAGATAGATAGATAGATAGATAGATAGATAAAAGAATGTCAATGTTTGGCTTAAACAAAAAAATCATATGTCACGTATTTGTGGTGACATTTACAAATTTCATTTTCTAATTAGTTGTAAAAAGGTCATTAATAATAATAATAATAATAATAATAATAATGATAATAATAATAATAATAATAATAATAATAATAAGTCTGATATTATCAAAATGGATAACCAAAGAAATAATTACATTAATACAAAAAGACACTGAAAAAAGGATACTGCCAAGCAATTAAGACCGATAACTTTCTTACTAAACATGTGGAAAATTGTAACAGCACAATTGAGTGAACAGATCTACTACTCCCTTAACACTCGTGGATTACTTCTGAAAGAACAAAAAGGATGCTGGAAAGGAAAAAGAGAGACACAAAACTTATTATACATAGACCAAAACATCCTGGGAGAGGTAAAAATAGGAGTAAGAAACATAGCCATGGCATGAATGATTACAAAAAAGCTTACAACAGAATCTCACAAGCATAGATATTGAAATGCTTAAGAATGTACATGAAATCTGACAAGATTATTATTTGACATATCAAAGGCCTTTGACAAGGTATGGCATAAGGGTCTACTTCACAAGATTTCCAGCTACGGTATAGCTGGAAATGTCTTCTCAATCATTAAATCATTTCTCTCCGATAGGCTTATAAGAGTAGTGGTAGATGGACAAAAATCGGAGGTCTGCAATATAAATGCTGGGGTCCCTCAGGGGTCAATCCTGGGCCCAACTCTCTTCCTGATCTACATCAATGACCTCCCTAAACACATACTTAAATCATTCGTTGACATCTATGCTGATGACACGACCATCTACAGCAACACATCAAAGGCTGTAAATGACAAAGTTCTCTCTGATTCTCTCTCCTCTGATCTCGAGCGCATGGTTCAGTGGGGGAAGATGTGGCTAGTTACCTTTAATGCATCCAAAACCAAACTCCTATCCTTACATCATCAACGCTCTGATCCCCAGCTGGCATCAATTGTGATGGATGGCTCTCGTCTGGGTGAGGCCCCGTGTTTTGACAAGCTTCTGGGTTTGACCTTTACTCCTGATCTGAAATGGAACACGGACATCAAGTCTGTTGCCAAGGTCGCTGGAAAGATGGTGGGATCCTTCTACCGCTCCAGAAGATATCTCACTACTGATGCAATTCTCTATCTATATAAAAGCCAAGTACGTCCAAGGATGGAATACTGTTGCCATATCTGGGCAGGAGCTGCCACAAACAGCCTATCATGCCTTGACAGAGTACAAAATAGACTTCGTGGCTTAGTGGGGGATGCCCTTTTCTCTACCCTGCAACCCCTCTCTCACAAAAGAGACGTTGCAAGCCTATCCTTGTTTTATCGTTATTTTCATGGCAGGTGCTCGTCTGAACTCCAATCCCTGGTCCCCCCTCGCCAATCTTTCACGAAAAACACCCGTCTAGCTGAATCCACTGTGAAAAATTTCCCCCACTCTATATCTGTGCCTAAATCAAAACGCGGATTTCATGAACAAAGCTTCTTTCTTAGAACTGCACGCCTGTGGAACTCTGTTCCGTCTGCCTGCTTCCCTCCGGACTACAACTTGGATGTCTTCAAGTCTAATGTTAACAAATTCCTAATGAACCGCCCCCTTAAGTAAACACTCCATCAAATCTCCACACTAACGTAATGTACTTGCAATAACCCTTATCCCTGAGTGGCTTCCGGGCCTTGATAAGTGGTGATCACTGTGTAAAAAAAAAAAAAAAAAAAAAAAAAAAGTAATGAAATTTTGGAGACTGGAACTGACAGCTGGAGGACTGCATCTGATTGAGATAAGAATATAACGAAGCGTTATCCAAAGAGACTGACTATCATAACTAATGTTTATCATAACCATGATGCCACTAAACTGCAGAAAATGTAATGCCGTTTACAGACACAGAACAAAGAATAAACCACCTCATGTATATGGATGACCTGAAGCTGTTTGCTAAAAGCAAAAAGAAACTGGAGAAATTGATAAGCACAACCAGAATATTCACCCAGGACATTGGAATGGAACTTGGAATGAAATAGTGTGCACGACTAGAGATTAAAGAAGGGAAAACTAGAGACATCAGAGGGTATAGAACTGTCCAACAAAGAGAAGAGCACTCGGTGAACATGATACTTCAAATACCTAGGGCTCATATTATCAAATCTACATAAATGAAAGAGAAGATCGGAAAAGAGTACCTGAGAAAACAAGGAAACTCCTAGAAATAAAGCTATATAGTAGAAATTGAATTAAAAGAATATACACCTGGGCAGTATCGCTGATTAGGTACTCTGAACTGTTCATGGGATAGACTAAAGAAGAACTCAGGCACCTTTATCAGAAGATAAGGAAATTAATGACAATGCATAATGCAAAAGACGATACTGGCTTACACTATATCAAAAGAAACAAAGGAGGAAGGGGACTGATAAATGTAGAAGACTGTGTAGAAGACACACACACGAAAAAAAAAAAGAAATTGGAAAAGTACATAAGTCAGAACACAGAAAGATTGATTACAACTGTAAGAGACGCAGCCAAGAAGAACAATACAGGAAACGATGAAATCAGAAACAAAAAGACAAGAAAAGGAAAGTGGGAAGAGAAAGAGCTATATGAACGATTCGTTAGGATACCCCCAAAAAAGGATCATGAAAATATATGAATGTGGCTAAGAAAAGGACACATGAACAGAGAAACAGTATTGCTACTTACAGCTGTACAGATCAATGCGATTAGAATCAACCATATTAAAATTAGAATAGATAAAACACAAAAAAACTGTAAATTTAGACTCTGTAGACAAAGAGACAAAACAATAAATGGCATAAGTGAATGCAGCAAACTAGCCCGAGAGGAATATAAAGTCAGACATGACTGCATGGGGAAAGCGGTACACTGGGAGCTTTTTAGACTGCTACACCTCAGGTGTAGTAGTCTAAAAAGCTAGTTTGCTGCATTCACTTATGCCATTTATTGTTTTGTCTCTTTTTTTTGTCTGTTTTTCCTATCATGTGGACAAATAGTTCAAATACAAACCAGAGACAGTACAAGGAAACGAAAAACTATGAAATCATCTGGGCATGGAGGTACAAACAAACTAACTCATTCAAGTAAGAAGACTAAACGTCATAATAATTAACAAGGAAGAAAAATAGTGCCAAATTGTAGATTTTGCTGTCCCAGTAGTTCACAGGGTGAGTATCAAAGAGGCAGAAAAACGAAACTGACCAGAGAACTGAAAGGAATATGGCACTTGAAGAAAATCACTATAATACTAATACTTGAAACAGTCTTAAATAATTTTTAAAAGATGAGAAATAAAAATTAACGGAAAGACTGAGACTATGCAATGGATTGTAATTCTGAAAACATTTATGGAATATTAAGAAAAACTCTTGAATGTGGAAACTAATCCACATGAACAACAAATGCTAATCAACCACATAGAAACTGCAATAGAAGTGAAACAAAAAGATACAACTTAGGAAACTAAAACTGCAAAATTGTAAGTTGATGCTCCCCCCCACCCCAAAAAATTGTAGAGTCACCATCGACTGCCACCCTACCAAATAGTTGAGAAAAGTCAAGGAGAATAGAAAGACCGAAGAGGCAAAATATGAACCAGACCTTCACTGGATGGGTGTGAAGAGTACTGGAATCTTGGGGAGGCTCACTGTCATCCTAATTTCAGTGATGACCAATAGTTATTGCTGATGAAAAGTTGATGGCAATCGACTGTCACAATAATGCAAATTCCATTTGAAAATACTGCATTTAAAAACATATTAGCTGAATAAGAATTCAAATTAAAAGACTGTCTGCCAACACTGTATATATATATAATGTCTAAATTTAACGATGGAATATTTTGAAATATCAAATTAACATGTTTTTGCACTATATGTAAATGCTCATTTTCTTTTGTAAGTTCAACTCAAAAAGCTTCAACCAGAACTAGCTCCCATACTTACAAAACTGTTTAAACGTTGTCTTAAGGAAAACTGCTTCCCATCAATCTGGAAAATCTCATCAGTATGCCCTGTATTTAAGAATTCAGGTGATCACTCATCTCCCTCTCAATACAGGCCAATAAGTCTCCTGTGCGTCATGAGTAAATTGCTGGAATCTGTGTTAAATAGAGAAGTAATCAACCACCTCAGCAAAAATAACCTTCTTAGTGACATGTAATATGGTTTCAGTTCTGCTGTATCTACAGCAGATATGCTAATGATTATATCTCATAGGATTAGGGAATCTCTCGACGGAGGCTACCTTTCTAGGGCAGTTACTCTTGACATATCAAAGGCCTTTGATAGAGTATGGCATAAAGGTTTACTTCACAAAATCTCCAGCTACGGTATAGCTGGAAATGTCTTCTCAATTATCAAATCATTTCTCTCTGAGAGGCTCATAAGAGTAGTGGTTGATGGGCAGAAATCAGAAGCTCTCAGTATTAATGCTGGAGTCCCTCAGGGGTTAATCCTGGGCCCAACTCTCTTCCTGATCTACATTAATGATCTCCCAAATCACATCCTTACATCATTCGTAGACATTTATGCTGATGACACTACAATCTATGGTAGCACATCTAAGGTCGTAAACAACCAAGTTCTCTCCGATTCTCTCTCTTCTGATCTAGAACAAGTGGTTCAATGGGGAAAGAGGTAGCTGGTTACTTTTAACGCATCTAAAACCAAGCATTTATCTTTACATCATTAACGCTCTGATCCCCGTCTGGCATCAATTGAAATGAATGGCTCTCGTCTTGGGGAGGCCTCATGTTTTGACAAGCTTCTGGGCTTGACATTTACTCCTAATCTGAAATGGAACACGTACATTAAATCCGTTGCCAAGGCCGCTGGAAAAATAGTGGGATCCTTCTACTGATCCAGTAGATATCTCACTGCTGATGCAGTTATCTATCTATATAAAAGCGAGGTACATCCAAGGATGGAGTACTGTTGCCACATCTGGGCAGGAGCTGCTAGAAAGGACTTGTCCTACCTTGATAGAGTTCAAAATAGACTTCGTAGCCTCGTAGAGGATGTCCTTTTCTCTTCCCTGTAACCTCTTTCTCACAGAAAAGATGTTACGAGTTTGTCTCTCTTTATTGTTATTTTCATGGCAAGTGCTCGACTGAGCTCCAATCTATGATTCCCTCTCACCAAACTTTCACAAGAAACACTCGTCTAGCAGAAAACACTATCAATAATTCCCCCCACTCTTTATCTGTGCCTAAACCTAAACATAGATTCCATGAACAAAGTTTCTTTCTTAAAACTGCATGTCTATGGAATTGTCTTTCGTTTTACTAGTTTCCAGCTGACTACAATATGGTTGTCTTCAAGTTTTTGATGAACCGTTCTATATAAGTTAACAAATTTACCGAATTTTCATTACTAACGACTACTATATTGTCCAATTGTCTACTGTACACTCTTTAACCTTTATCCTCGAGTGGCCTCTTGGTGATGCCTATGTAAAAAAAAAAAATGTTCATTAAATTATAAAATTAATCGTGTTCTAAAAATTATTGGTTTATTTTTTATAATTCTTTTTGTATCAGTTTTTCTCATCAGTTTCATTATCTTTTGGTAAATCCATTTTACTTGTGAATGATCCAAAAATATTTAGTCCAAGTATAAAAATGTCTTCTCTTTTACTAACGGTTAACAGGTTTTGTAACATAATAAACAACATTAACATTTTTAATATTTTGCTGTATAATTATTCATTCATAAGTATTCATAAAATCGAACACTTAAAACAATTAATACAAAGTCAACATTCCCTATGAATAGAGCATTGTTCTCCCATCTGGGCTGGTGCATCTACTACTAGTCTCTCACTCTTTGACAGAGTCCAAAAAATGATCTCAAATCTAATAGGTCCCGCATTGTTGGTTAATCTCCAGCCTCTTTCACATAATTGCAATGTCGCATCCCTGTTCATATTTTACAAGTACTTTAATGGAATGTGCTCTGACGAACTCATAGTACTTGTTCCCCCTCGATGTACATACCCTCCAACTAACCCGACAAGCGGCAAAATCTCACCCCTTTGCTGTTGAGGTCTTCCCCTCGAACTGTTAGACTTTGAAATCCCCTACCTGTTTCCTGCTTTGCTGACTGTACTAATCTTCTGAAGCTTAAATGTAATGTGAACAGACATCTCGTTGTTCAACTTCCACGGTCCTCTGTTAGACATGATCCCAAATAATAACCCCTTATGTTCCAAGTGGCAACATGTCTTGTTTGGGGTAAAAAGGTGTAAAAACATATAATAGTAAATTCGTTTTTTATCATTAATCGTTAAAAGGAAGCTGAGAAATAATAATATTTACCACAGGATAATTATGAGACATGAAAGAAATGGAAATTTCCTTTCATAGCGTTGAACAAAAAGAAAATAAAAATTTAACTATTTAACCAGATGATTAATTGGCTGAGAAATATTAATTTACATAAATTAAAGGAACTCAATAATCACATGTGCAATGATTGTAAACGCCATTTTGAATTTTCCATTTGTAACAAACGCAGTAATTGTCATTTCATTTTCAATGATTATCCAATATAAATATAAAATGAATTTTCCTAAGTGTATGCTAATTTTTTTTATTATTACTTTTTCACCCCAAACAAGGCATAGAGCCACTTGGATGCAAGGGGCTACTATTTGAGAATCTATTAATCTACTAATTAGATAGAATCAAATATTGATTTGCCAAATACAATACTGTAATGGTAACAGTTGAACTACTAAAAACGGAAACCTATGACAATAGAAAGAAAAACAAACACTTTCTGGAAATTATAGTTATCGACATGTTTTGGTTAATTGAAGCTGACTGAAAGTGTCTGATGTTGAAAACCTCAAAAGACTTCATGACATGAGGATAACATCATTGAAAACCCATCTTCACACGTGTAATGTATGCTATGAATCGGCATAAAGAAGCAGAGAAGGATTTAAAGAAAAGAAAAATCGATAAAGCATACTTTGAAGTAAGCAATTATTGATTAGCAAAAACGGAGAATTGATTGATATTATAGAGCCTGTTCGATTCGTCGTCAGAATATTGATCTTACAAACATGCAAGTTAATTAAAGAAATAGACTTTGCCAAATTCTGCAAAAGACTGCCATTGAATGTACGAATGGTCAATAATAATAATAATAATAATAATAATAATAATAATAATAATAATAATAATAATAATAATAGGTTCAATTGTTGTCATAGTGTCGGATTTGAAGGGACGAGCTCCCACTCTCCTATAAAATAATTCCAATGCATGCTCACATCTATAGCCTCTGACAATCTAGTCCTACTCCTGGCTTTCTCGTGTGGCTCCGTCACCAAGTCTAGTTGACCTGTTTTACTGATCGGAGGGGGTGCATCAGGTGAATAACTGGCGCCTTAAAACCAGTAAATCTGGGTAGATGGTGTTCGACAGTCTGATAAGACTGACCATCTAGAAGGAAAATCCTGATTTAAAACTACTGCAGTCTAAGAGATGGTGTTTCAAAATAAAAATAAACCTATATATCTATAAAAGTGAGCGTGTCTGTGTGTCTGTCTGTGTGTCTGTCTGTCTGTGTACATTTCCCTACGCAATAATTACAGACTCGAAATTTGATATACAGGGTACTGAGATTTGGGAAAATCGATGTAATCGGTTTTCGGACAGAAATTTCGCTGTTAAGGGGTCAAAGTTCAACGATTTGACCTTTCAGAACTCTACCAAACTCCTCCGACAATTTTGAGTCTACACACTTGAAATTTTAGATATAGGTTCCTTGGACATGGATCTAACTTAATAACTTAATTTGAGCCCAAAACAATACATTTTAAGAGTTCATGTTAGAGAATGGAGAGAGAGAGAGAGAGAGAGTGAGAGAGAGAGAGAGAGAGTGAGAGAGAGAGAGAGAGAGAGAGAGAGAGAGAGAGAGGGGGGGAAGAGGTGAGTTATAGTATAGACACGTTGATCTGAAGTCAAGATCAGCTGATTGGATTGCGTGTAAGTCATGTGATCAGGTTAGCTGAATCGAGGAGATTTGGTTGTGACTTGGACGAGAGCAGACAGCTTCGCTGTTGTCTCCTCCCTTTGCTGGGGGTGGGGAACGAACGCTGACGTGGTAGAAATAAGACCTACACCAAAGGCTAAATTCACTTTCCAATCTTCTGTGAACAAACTGGAAGGTGAATAAAAAAAAAAAACTATAGAACCAATTTCTTGTCTTGGTGTGAAATAAATCTTCGTCCTCAAAAACAGGTATCAAGTCTCCCTCCCAGACGAGAATTTCCAGATGGACCAACGAAGAAGCAGAGGTATGTGAAAATGCATGTCACACACATATTCACACTTAACAGCATATGAACATATGTAATAGAAAGACCACTAGACGATCAAACACAATGACATTAACTCTGATAAGATAATCAAACACTCAATCTTTTATAAACAGACACGTTTTAATATATCATCTCGATTCCAATTTCAACCAATATACAACAAACGCTCATTTATGATACGACAACGTAACATTCATAATAGGGGTTAAAGTTAAAAAATTAACCCTTTTTTATTTTTTTTGCTCAGCATACACCTCCAAACACCCGGGCAACACCGGGCTGAAATGCTAGTAAAAAATAAAATAAAAACACCGGTGATTGTGTAACCTAAAATTCACTTAAGTTCTTAGGAATAAATTACCAAATTAAAGTATGGAGTATAACGACGTGTAAGGGTCTGGAAATCAAAATGAAGCCCCCACGCCCAGCAGGTGTATCTTGGTACAAGCAGCGAGAACCTGGTCATCATCCTACACTCCTTTTTTTTTTACGGAAGAGTCACTACTTATCAAGGCCCGGAGGCCACTCATAGATAAGGGTCAATATATATATATATATATATATATATATATATATATATATATATATATATATATATATATATATATATATATACAGTGGTTAAAAGGAACATATCGTAGTAATCGTTAGTAGTGGAAATTTGGTAAATTGGATTACTTAAGAAGACGGCTCATCAAAAATTTGTTTACGTTGGACTTGAAGACAACCATATTGTAGTCAGTTGGAAAGCAGGGAAACGGAACAGAGTTCCACAGGCGTACAGTTCTAAGAAAGAAATCCACTTCACTGCTGGCACCTCATTAATAGCTAACTTTATTTACATCTGATTTGTTGAATACATATTAAAACGTTTAACGTTTTATTTCACGAGTTTTTCACTAGAAAATCAATAAAAGTAAAACTTGTTAACCGAAGCCACTTTTTTTGTTGCTGCATTATTTGCATCATTCGAACTACTGATCTCATCTTGAGTGCTATTCTGATAACGTTTTCGCCAATGTAGTCTTGGTTCATATAGTCGAACTTGGCAATCTTTAGATTAACATGGGAATCTGTACTTAAGTTTAAACTGAACCCTTTATTAAATCCACAGAATTAGATTGTTCTCATTCCGTCAGCCACGACTCGATAAATGTTTTAAGTAATTTTTAATATTATTCTTAGTATGACTTGTACTAAAGATTGAACCTTCAATTTCCAGAAGACTGTTGCTTAGAACGAGTTATACTCAGCACTTTATCCGTTGTGCCACAGATTAAAGGCTACATCAGCTGAAACTTTGTGAGAATAATATCCAAAGTGAGAACAATAATCCAATTAAGCGAAATAATCCAAATTATCAACCTCATCTCAAAAGTTAAAAAAATAAAGCTAGTCTTGTTTTGTTTAATTTGATATACACGGCCGAAAAATGCTGACAATAACGTACAATGTTTGTTTTCTCTTTTTTGTTATAACTTATATTCACAATTAATCATGATTGATTAAATGTCAAGCAGAAATGATTTTGCAAAGAATTTGTTATAATGTGATTAACCTGTGCTGAGCGTCTCGTCTTGATTTGGTTGGATATTATTCAACAAAACAAACAATTTCTTTGTAACATTAAAAGATTTTGTTAAATCTACAGGGAATGGTTTTTCTCGTGAATGAAAAACGAATCTAAAGTACAAACATTTTTGACATTTTATTTGTACTTTTGTTTGCTCAAAATCAAGGCATATTGCCGCTGAAGTGTACTTTAATAGGCACTAAATTTATAGAACTGAACCTGGGGGTGGGAGATAGGCCGAAAGATGTTTGTTCACATTACATTAAAATTTCTACATATTGTTGCTTCTGTCTTTACCGTTACAGCTAATGCAAAGGTAAACACACACACACACACACACACACACACACACACACACACACACGCACACACACACACACACACACACACACACACACTTCTACTGCTGCAGTGCTGCGTTTATGAATCAATAACTGGCATTGCACGATCGAACAACAAGCTTAAACATGATATTTTAATGTATGCAGATTGTGTATGTATTATTATAAAATCAATCCTCTATTGAATATTATATATTATGAGAAATAATTTGCCTGGTGGACTAATTCATAAAAAAATAAAAATAAAATAATAAAAAAAATAATAATGATAATGTCGTTCATCAAATTCCGTCTGTGTTTGTTTACAATATCACGTCAGTTGGCTTGACGATGAATGTCCTAGAAAGTTATTTCCGATTAATGTTTAGTTTTAAATAATTCAATTTTATTTAATATCTACAATTCGAATTTTTAACCTTAAACATTGATATTGTAACTTAAAAGCTTCAACATTATTTTTAATATAATTTGATATTCAAAACTGCTATTATATGTAGATAGATTTATATAAATAAAAATTTATGAGTCATCTCCTTGACCCATTCGACTAGCAGGATTTCCGGTCCCTGGAGCTTTAAAGATCACGTGAGGTAATTTATAAAAACCCTTGTATGGGTGTGCCCTGTCTCTTTTTCACCCTTTTTCAGATCCAGCGACAGACCATGGCTGTGACTCGGTGATACAAGCTCAAGACGGCAGTCACAGAAATCCAGCCACCTTCCTACCATTATCGACCTGAACTGAAGACTATTTTGCAACAAATCTAGGACGGCAGTTACAAGTTAGCCATCATTTATCACTGAATTCCTGCTGGATTGCAACCAAATCTGACACAAAAAGAGCCAGAATCGAGGGATGCACACGTTCCACCTGTTATTCGAACTTCCCACTTCAGATAAATTCTTGCAAAGCACGTTTTTCTGCAAAATCTTCTTTTCTGTAAAATTAACTTTTTCTGGTATCATCCATTTGTTCACCGAATAAAATTTAAATATTGTACACACATGCTGTGTTCCTTCTTGCAAACCAACCATCGTCATATTTCTGTTTCAGAGCTTATCCTTGATTTGTTATCGCATTCTCACGTGTGAGAATTGAACCTTTTCCTAAGGTAAAATTAATCGCAATATTTTGCAAAAAAACGTGCATAATAAAATGAAACATCGAAATAATAGAGGGTTACCAGATAGCAAGTGCTATCTAAAACATAAACAGATTCATAAATGCAAAATTGAGATAAACGAAATTATATAACAAATATCTTTTATACAAAAGATAAGAATATAAAAGTTACGTTTAAAATTAAAATGTTCATTTATGCTATTTCATGTTCGATAAAGAAAGTTGAGTCATTAATCACAAGTCTTAAAATGATGTAAGCCAATAAGTTTATAGTGTGACTATGCATCTGTAAGTAATACAGGCATGTGGTTATTTGGCAGCGTGGCACTCTGTATGTGTGTTCGTTTACCTTGTTCTTGTTACAGCATGAATAGCTGTGAGCAGCAATTCATTTCTGTTCATCTGACTCTTGTTAGTATGTGAAAATCAATTAAAAAGTTTTCCACATGTCTGAATACCCTATATACCAAATTTCAAGTCTGTAGATAAGAAATTCGTTGAGTATATAGGTTAAGAGTTAGCCTCACACCCACCTACCTACATATATATATTCTCACTTTTATAGATATAGTAGAAGGTCGACCGGCGCTGCCCGGTCGTAAAATACGCATAAATATTATATTTTAATTAATACAAAAACTGAGACATATGCATGCGAGTATTATGGCTTTTTGTAAACTTTTAACTTCTTGTAAATAAAAAAGAAAAAGAAATATTTCAGCTGAGATCGAAAGAAAAACCTAAAGACAGTGAACTAAGTACGATAACCATTAGATTAGCGTGACACGATCTTTAAAAGGTGTTTCCAAACTACTTATTCTTCACATAAGTAATCTGTAATGTAAACTATTCACGTATGCAAATTCCTAAAACAGCAAATGGATAAAACTTTGAGGACTCTCACGTACTAATTTTTCAATTTTCACCCCTTTGCAGCCCTTTTTTTTTTATGAAAACCGATTCAAAAGTTTTCCACGTGTTTGAATATCCTATATACCAAATTTCAAATCTCTAGATAAAAAATTCGTTGAATTTAATTGAAGAATCATGTTTGCAAATGTTTAGATTTATAGCCATTATTGTCCAGAGAACGCTGAGAACAGTTAAAGTGTGAGTACACCGTGTATTGTAAATGATATAGCTTCTAACATAATTTTAAAATAATGAATATTATTTTAATTTTTGTTAAAAATATAAAGATACAAAATCTACGTTGTAGTAAAACAAAACGTTACATTTCGTAAATGAATCCATGGCACAAAGAAGTTGAGAATCAAAAATTAAAAACAAAAAGAAATGTACCAAAAAAAAAACCCAAAAAAAACCCTCAATAACAAAGTTAAGTATAATCTGTAAGTGTTAAAATAAGCACCTTAAATCAATATCTATAATAAATATTCTTTGTCACCGCCTCCAAATCAGATCAACTCTGTAGGTAATTTTCGAGTGGACAATAAATCACCAACGTTCAAACAATTAAATGGTTTTATGTTTCTTTTAGTTTTACCATTTTAATTTTTTTTTAAAATTCAAAATGACTTCAATTAAAGGCTGTGCAACAGATGGTCTATTTGTTATGGACACCCAAGAAATGATTTCTTGTCATTTTATATATGTTGTTTGTATTGAATATTAATCTTTAAGTATCATGAGTAAAAGTTAGGTTAGGTAACAAAAGCTGAGAAGAGGATGTTTTTTAAACCATCTGCTGCTTTGAACGTTCTACAGTGTAAGATATAAGGTTAAGAGAAGCAATGTCAAAAACTTCAGAAGCTCCAATATCTATAATATAAATCTCACCTGTCTGTTTAAATGTATGTATGTATGTTTGTATGTCTGTCTAAAACTTTCGACAGAGGCGACGGATTTTCACGAGATTGGTATCATTTTGAAGCTCGACATCTCGAACGATAAATATCGAAAGATTGGCCAAAAACATTAATTCCTTCACCCTCAACTGGGCATTTTTCTACAAGGAGGGGTCGATTTTTTGCAAGCCATTTTTGCAAGTCATCGTATCGGTTGGATTAACTTTGCCTAATTTTTACGTTCTGAACTTCCGGTCGCGTCATGAAATAGCGGTAAGACGTCGGGTTTTCTTTCACTTTCTTTTCCGCTTTTGCATCATGGGTGCGAGCCTGCCTGCCTACTACCACTTTTTTTTTTGTTCAACACACACCTCTAAACACCTGGGCAACGCCGGGCACCCAGGCTAGTCATATATAAAGGATAATCTGATCGCCAGAAACGGAGAAAGAAAATAAGATAAAAATCATCTCCTACACCAGGGTTTTCCAAAGTGGGCTCTACATAGTCCTAGGCCTCTGTGAGTGAGGCTGAGGGGTTCCAGAAGCCCTTTCTTAAAGAGGACCGTATGGAAAAATAAAATGATTGCAGACATGTAATTATTAATCTTTTTTACAGGAAAAAGATTTGATCCAAAACTTCAGTTGTAAAGAGTTTCAAGATGATTCATGAAAGAGAAAATAAAAAATAAATTAACAAAAAATGCAACAATGCAAAAATTGGTTGTAAACATTATCATTCCTAGTGTTAAAATTTTAAATTAATGTTTTTCATATTTATTTTAGAAATTATCTGTTAGTGTTTCAGACCCGAGTTACCTGTCGTTTGTAATCGTTAAGTTGTGCTCATAGCAGTGACTAAAAAGGAGCTGCATGGTCAAAATTGATTCTATATCATCCAGCTGGCCTCCACTGCGACACACCTCAAGTTTGAAGTATTGCTTTAATAAACATATTTCCAGAACATGGATGCACTTACGCACATCCACAACATTATACTTACACCTCAAACGCCACACTCATATACACGCACATACGTACACATCTTTCTAATTAGACTTTGTTGAACATATTCTCATGAAATCGCATAATAAATTATGCACATTCTCAGTGGATACTTCGCCTCACACACAGTTCAGTATTTAATAAATCTCTCTACTGAGCTCCAATCTATGGTCTCCCCTTGCCAAACTCTCATGAAAAACACTCATCTAGCTGAAACCACTATCAATAATTTTCCCCACTCTTTATCTGTGTCTAAACCTAAACGTAGATTTCATGAACAAAGCTTCTTTCTTAGAACTGAACGCCTGTGGAACTCTCTTCCGTTTGCCTGCTTTCCAGCTAACTACAATATGGTCGTCTTCAAGTCCAATGTAAACAAGTTCTTGATGAGACGTCCTCATAAGTAATCCAATTTACCAAATTTCCACTACTAACGATTACTACAATATTGTCCCATTGACTACCGTACACTCATTAATCCTTATCCTCGAGTGACCTCCGGACCTTGATAAATGATGAATCCTTTGTGAAAAAAAAAAAAAAACCTTATGCACACATCATTTAGTGACTTTCGTACATATATTCTTAATGGACACAATTCCTTAGTGAACCCAGTCTTTTGAATTCTGTGTTGTTTCCAAGTTGTTATATTGTTTCATCAACATTGCACACATATGCATAGGAGTAGTAGCCCAAGCATTGTTTAAAAACCCTTATTTATAAACTGTATGACATGAATGCAAACTCAAAACTTGAAATAACTATTTGGTTTTCACTTTTCTCGTCAGTATTCATATAAGAAATAATTAGAACATGTAACATTTTCTTTTTACTTGGGAGTCACCACTTATTAAGGCTCGAAGGCCACTCGAGGATAAGAGTTAATAAATATAAGGTGATAGTGTAGTAATTGATAATGGCACAAATCGGGTAGACTTAGATTATGGCTGGGGACGGTTTAACAAGAACTTGTTTATATTGGATTTGACGGCTATTATGTTGTATTCAACCAAGAAGCAGGCTAGCAGAACAGTATTCCACAGGCAAGTAGTTCTGGGAAAGAAGCTTTGTTCATGGAATCTGCATTTAGATTTAGGCACAGTTAGAGAGTGGGAGGAAATCGTCTATAATGATTGTAGCTAGTCAAGTGTAAGAAATTTCTTCCCTACACACCCAATTTCCTCCCTGCAGATAGCAAATGAAACTCCACAAACAAAACCATACCTTTAACTCAAATTTTATTCAAGATGTATCAGAAATGAAAGTTCTTTGGTCTCGGTAAGTCCTTGCAAAAACAGTGGCTGAATTTGCTATCCATTGAAATGGAGCCTTTAGTTAAGATTCCTCTGTGGGAATGTTAGTTCAGGTTTCCTTTTAGAAGGATCCATGTTGTACATGGTGAACACGGCGTGAATGTTGTCGCATAATATGCCATATTTTAGGACCTCGTGGTCTCTGGAAGAAATTGGAATAATTTCCCATAATCAAATATATCAAGCCGAACACTGTAGGCTATCCTCATTGGGTAAAATAAGTTCAGCAATTATGTTGTCTCTGTATTTAGAGAAATGTCCTGCATCCACCCACTGCATGGTATCCAATGAAGGTAAAATCCCGGCACTCTATAACGGAGCACCGCTGTTTGAGTCTTTACTGTTCCGTGTTCATTGTTCAGACTGAAGAATAACGCACATGTAATACAAAATTGGCGCCAACTGGCGCATTCAAATTGAACCAATCAAAGACCGTCTAGCAAATCATGTTAGGCGGGCAAAACAAAATGGCGTTGGTTATAGAATTTCTCACGTATGAAAGTTAGACATCTACGGATGTGTGGTTGTAAAATATTGTGTGAAGAAAGTTATGCTTATTTTGGAGTAAAAAATCTATGAGTAGCTTTAATATTTATCAGAAATGCTCCGTAAATATTTTGTGAATAAAACAGTTTAAATTAACTAATGTAAATATGATTTTTCTACAAAATAGATAAAATTAGAAGTGTATTGAATGTTAAAGTCTGCTTGAAAAAGCTTTATTTTAATAAGAACTACACAGAGACGATTCTCAATATGAACAGTAGTTAGCTAAAAAGAAAGAACATGCAAGAGGGTAATAGTAAGCTTCTGCACAACATAAACAGAGATTGAAGAGTTCTTTTTTTTCAACCCAATAAAAATTTGTTTTATAAGGTTATATTAAATGAAATTTAATCTGATTAAGACAATATTATCAGGGAGGTCGTTTATGGATATCAGAAATAAAAAGATCCAAGGATCGACTGCTAAGGAATTCCCACATTAGTAGATTAGGAGAAAGCATGATAATGAAAAGAGAGAGAAAGGTAGAATCACTTCAAGACAAACCAAGCTTGAAAGACCAGCATTCAGTCCCCTAGATTCCAAACAGGTTCGATAAATAATGCCCTTTAAAAGTCCAATAAGGAGTGATGAGTTACTAGGCTGGCCAACAAAAAATTTAACCCATAACTGATTACGTGGTTTATCAGAAACTGGTGTTTGATTGTGACGCCATTACTCTTCAACAAAGGCAAAGATGTTCTTCTTCACAAGAAGTAGACACCAGTCAGACATTTTAAGAGCTTCAGTGTTAAGAGTGAATAGAAACTATACAATATCGGGTGAGGGGAGGGGGCTCCAGGTAGTATCTACATACACACATATATGTTAAACTAGAGTATGTCTCCTTTTTATTAGTTTCATTTGTTTAGTAAACGTTATAATAAACTCAAAGAAAATCAAATTGCCTCCTCCTTTAGGCTGGGCTTAGAACTAATATAAATGATGTTGAAGCATTTCTCCTAACAAAAACTCCGGATATCTTAGCACTAAGTGAGACTAACTTACACTCCTCCATCCCCTCTAACTACTTTAACATGCCCGGATATCTCCCACTTTGTCGTAAGGACTTTGGCAGACATATGCACGGGCTTGGAGTCTATATTCGAAACACCCTCCTTTTGACTAGAGAAATAAAACTAGAATCGGACGATCAAGCCTTTATGTGCTTTAGACTTAACATGCAACATAATATTAGTTACTTTTATTTTCTCTACCGCTCTCCCTCGACCCAGGACTGTACTCTAATAAACAAAGTCTCTGACAGCATAGATACAGCATTTTCCCTCGACACTAGTGAACAAGTTCATGTATTTGGAGACTTCAATGTCCACCACAACAACTGGCTTGGATTCTCTACTTACACAGACACAGCTGGTAGCACAACACATAGCTTCTCTATATTGCACTCCCTATCACAGATGGTTACGTTTCCAACCCGTATCCCTGACCAGCAAGAACAACACGCATCACTTTTAGATCTGTTTCTGACCACAGTTCCTGATGATTGTGTTACGAACGCTCACAGCCCACTTGGGAATGCCGATCATGCAGTGATAATAGTTGAAATCGCCCTAAACTCTAGAGCCAAAATGGAAGAGCCATTGCTCAAAACAATGAGGTATTATAAAAAGGCTGACTTGGAAGCCATCAGGGATCTCATCAGAGACGCCCCATTGCGAAATATCTTTTGACTCCCTGCTGAACAGTGCACAAATGAGACCACTGAATGGTTCAAAACAGCAATTGAAGCACATGTTCTCATGTGGAAATTTTATAGCAAGCCCCACTCTCCCCAATGGTTTACTTCCACATGTGCAGCTGCCATCGCGCAAAGGTAGCACGCATACCACAGATTTAACCGACATAAAGCCAGTTCAAACAGACAGAAGTATATAGAAGCTTAAAGTAACGTTCAAAAAGAAATAGCGACAACTAAGAGAGAATTTACTGAAACCACCAAAAAACGCATTGAAGCACAGAAATTAGGAACCCGTAACTTCTGGAAAATCTACAACAGTGTAGTAAATAATGGGCAATCAACAATTCCCCCACTATCCAACAATCATGAAGTTGTTTGCTCAGCAACCGAGAAGGCTAACATGCTTGCCAGTCGGTTTGTCTCCAACTCCACACTGGACCATGCTAACCACCCTTTCTCGGACTTTCCTTTGTGGACAGACGCCATACTAGGCGATCTGAAAATCACCCATTCTCAGGTGCATGCTATCATAAAAAATCTTGACACTTCAAAAGCATGTTGACCTGATCTCATCTTGGCTGTGCTATTTAAAAAGTCTCCGCCGAAGTAGCTCCAATCCTCACCAAACTTTACAACAAATGCCTTAACGAATCTTGCTTTGCTGCCTGCTGGAAAACTGCTTCTGTGATACCTGTTTTCAAGAATTCTGGCGAAAGAACTGACCCAGTAAATTACCGCCCTATTAGCCTCCTCCCACTTTTGGCCAAAATACTTAACTTAAAATAATTAACCAAGCTCTAGTCCATCACCTTACAGATGCTAAACTTCTGACCAACCAACAATATGGATTTAGGAGAGCCCATTCCACAGCAGACATTCAAACTGTAATCTCTGAGCTTGTATATATTTCACTTGACAAAGCAGGGGTGGGTAGAGCGGTAGCTCTAGATATATCTAAGGCTTTTGACAGCGTATGGCATGAAAGTCTTCTCAAGAAAATCAGATTATACGGTATCACTGGAAGAATACTTAACATAATTAAATTCTTCTTAGATAAGAGAAAAATCCAGGTTGTTCTCGATGGTTGTATATTTAAACAATATGATATAAATGCGGGAGTGCCTCAGGGGTCTATCCTTGGACCTCTATTATTCCTAATATTCATAAATGACCTCCCTGACAAAATTGTCTGTTAGATGAGTATATATGCTGATGACACCATGCTTTATAACAGACATGACAGGAAAACAAATGAACACATATCTAAAGAAATGGCAAAAACACTAGAGGATGACCTCCAATCTGTAGTTGAATTGGGACAAAAATGGATGGTCACATTCAATGCTGCCAATAACAATGGACAAAGACTCTTTATCTGAAAGCACATCTTTTAAACTCCTCGGCCTAACGTTCACTGGAAAGATGAGTTGGAACAATTACATTGAGAGCATTGCCAGGACCGCTGCGAAAGAGGTAGGTTCTCTCTACTGTGCTAGAAAGCTACTAACGCCTGAAAGTATCCTGTACCTCTATAAAGCCACCATTCGCCCATGTATGGAGTACTGCTGTCACATTTGGGATGGTGCATCTGCTGCTTGTCTCTCACTCCTGGACATCATTTAAAAGAGAGTCACTAACCTGATAGGTCCTGAACTGTCATCTAGGCTTCAGCCTCTGTCCCATCGACGAAATGTTGCATCCTTCTGCCTGTTCTACAAATACTTTAATGGTGAATACTCTGACGAACTACAAGCACTTGTACCTCCTCGACGTGACTACCCCCAACAAACCCAACTAGCAACTAAGTCCCACCCCTTTACAGTAGAGATCCCAAGGTGTAAGAAAGTATATTACTCTGATAGTTCCTTCCCCAGAACTGCAAGTCTTTTGAACTCCCTTCCGGCATTCTGCTTTCCCAACTGTACTGATATGCAGAAGTTCAAGTGCAATGTGAACAAACATCTAGCTGCTCATCTCCTTTCATAATGCCCCTGCAAATTATGTCCCCGATAGTATCCCCCGACTTCAAAGTGTCACTGTGCCTTGTTTGGGGTGAAAATTGGAGAAAAAATTAAAAAAAAACTTGTTGATTCTCATGATCTGAGAAATGGGTAAAAAAGTTACAGTCTTTGATAGGGAGTGTGCAATAGAGAAACTATTCATGCAGTTACCAGGTTCGTCTGTATAGCTCAGGAATCTAAGCCAATAACGGTGGTGGATATTAACATTTCCAAATACATGTACTTGACTGCTCGGATTTAGTGAAAGTCCCGCATTTATGCAATCAGATACAAAGTTGAACAGGATGCAATCCTGGGTCAAAGAAGATTGGCAGATAAAATATAAGTAACTAACGCTGTATTGTAAAGTGTTGCAATACTATGTCATGGTATTGGATATGATTACAAAGATTTTGACGATTATATTTATAGGCAGGGGTTATAAGAAGAAACCAATCGGGTACCATGATCGCTTTTCATCTTGACATGAAAAGAGGACCAATATTGACTCTGAGTGGACTAATACTACACTCTTTATCTGGAATTCTTTACAAAGTTTCTCTGACTGATTTGCTGCTGCTAATTTTTACTTGGAATAATTACATTTGATATTCGCAGTTGGATAATTTTCTTTTATCTAGGATAAAGTTATTTCTTTTGCCATCCATTTTTGGATCATTTTCCTTTTACAAGAATGGTTGTCCACTAAATATAAACTTAATATAAACGACACGTAGACTTCGTCATCTGATTCTATACTATGTTCTCTAGTCAAGATGAAAGTGCTTCAAATATAAATTTGGAGTCTGTGCACAGATTTATCAAAGTCCTAAGTGATTTCAAAAACGCTTTCAGCGACTTCATCGCCATTAGAACGCAAGATTTTTACACTACTGGCAGAAATACATTTGTTTTGCGTTGGCAAAAGTATGGTGATTCTAATGGTGCTTATTTTGATTAATAAATTTATGTTCATCTGAATGTAAAAGTAAAAAACCGTAAGAACTTTCTTGTCAACCTGATATTTAAATCCTTTCAGTAGAGTGGAAGGTATCCAGTCATGTTAAAATGATTACAGCAGATTGAAGAGTGTAGGTTAGTTTCGCTTAATCATATACTATGAAACAGGATTCTACATCATCGATGTTGGTCCTAACCCTTGGATATTTGTGAATGCAAACGTCAATGGAAGAAGTGAATGTGTTGTTTTTAGGTGGCGTCTGGTTTGATCTCGTTTCATTTTATTTTATAAAGAAACCTTTTATTTTTGGATATAGTGGCTGGTTATTTGATGCTAGAAGCTCACACAAGTAAAATAGCAGATTCTTCATCTCGGGGCTGGGGCTGGGGCTTCAAGAACGTGCAGGGTTTCTTTTCATACGTGACATAGTACTACAGTTACCTAAATATTATACAATTGTTGATAGAGCAGCCGCTCATAGCGCTACCTAATAGTTAGCATCCCCATACTACCAGTTTGGAACGCCGCCAGACAAGCTGTCAAACTTTTAGAATAAGAAAAGCTCTGACTAGTCATGTGAAACCAAATTAAAAAGAAAGTTTCCTCAAGTTTTCAGATAGAGAGAGAAAGAGAGGTGATGTTCAGTGCTATAGTCAGGAAATATGGCCAAGGACTGAGTATTCTTGAGGTGTTCCTGTGATGATATCTTTGCAGTTTAGTAATAAACTAAAAAGGAGTGAAAAGGACAAGCAATAAGTAGGGCCTTTCTACTGTTCAAGCATTTTTAGGTTTTCAAACCAGATATTTTGTATGAGTTTCCAGCTCTGTACTGAGAGTTATATGGTTTCAGAGTGTTATCATGAAAGACTAATAGTGATTGGCCAAAACAATCACTGCATGTAATTTGTTTATAAAACTGACCCTTAGAATGAATTTATTTCTTTTTCATACAGAATAGTATGTGGTACATTTTTCTCTATAAAAAAAAAAGATTCAATCCTGAATTTATTTATTGGAATTTATCCCCTCCCCTTCGCTGATTATTTGTTACCTTGTCCCTTTAAAGCCCGTGAATTGGCTTGCTGGAATTTCAACCCCTACTCCCTTAGAGGCCATATGAGCCAGCCTATAAAAATCCTTGCACGTTGCGTTCCAGCTTCTTTTTTTACCCCAGCAGGACAGCGGCTGAACTTAGGTGACAAAGCCTTCGACGGCAGTCACAGAAAGTCATCCTCTTCTTCTTCACCAATATCACATTGGACAGTGACTACTTCACAGCGTAGCCCCTGACGGCAGCAATTCATGCTTACATTCTAACTCAGGCCAAGAAGCAGAATATATTTATGTCCACACGAAAAGAACCAGAATTGAGGGACGCACACATGCAATCTGTTACTCGAACTCTCCACCCACATAAGTTTCCCCAAAGCACAACAAACCTAACAATCTTACTCGTTTCTGAACATTCACCCTTTTCTTGTATTATATGCCATTTTTTGTTCTAAATATTATATACATTTGTCATGTTCCTTCTTAAAAAAGCTGCCGCCATATTTCTGTTTCAGAACTTATCCACAGAATCATTACCGCATTCTCACGTGTGGAAATTGAACGCTTTTCAGGGTAAAATTAACTCCAAAAAATTCAACCTCCAAAGTAATTCTTTGTTATAATTTCATACTTTCATTCTTTGCCTTATTCGTCTTTGGTAATATTATTTTATGAGAATAGTTTTGTTATCTATTATTTAGCTGTTGTTCTTACCTTTTAGATCTAATATTATTACTCTTTTCATATTGCTATACCGGCAACATCTACTCAATGGAACAAGAGACTGTAGTAATGTTAGAGATATTGATTTTTAGCATTCTAATTTTCAACCAATCAGTATGTTTTAACTAAGCAATCCCATCATTCTCTTCTACTTTTAATTTTCAACCAATCAGTATTCATAAGACTGAGTCGCTACCTCAAAACCATTTTTGTCTTCAATTTGGTCTAATTTAATCTAATGCAATTTTCTGTGTGCATAACTGGAAATAAAGAATTATATCCAATCATCGCCTTTGGGCAAAGGACATGTCGAGAAAGATAAGACAAGTTTCATTTCATTATTATTTTTTTTTAATCAGAACATTCTTTTCAAACAATGTATTGTTTTCATAAAAATTTTGACATGCACACACGCACACAATGTATTTTAGCCACGTTCTTAACACGTTAAAAAACATATATTTTTTTACACACAAGACACTTCACTAGTTCAAGAAATTTAAATATAATTTTAATTGAAGCATATAAAAGCATCCAGATTTTAAACGAACATTAATCAAAACTGCCTAAAGACGACTGATGAAACTCAGTCGAGAGTACTTGCAAAAAAACAACCAAAAGAAAAAACAAATGGACGAAGACGACTATGGAAATTTCTTGCACAGATTCAACCGAGAAACTTACAATTCGAAAAATTGAAAAATTAAAAAAAAAGCCCATTAAGCTAGAACACTCCATGCTATTGAACAATACTTGTCTGAAATAGACATACATGTGTGCGTGTATATATATATATATATATATATATATATATATATATATATATATATATACAATAGTAAGTTTTGAAAAAATATATATGCAATTAAGGTACACAGAATTTTCCACATTGAATTCTTGTGACGATTCTTCAGGCTATAGCATGTGTGGGTAACTGACACCTTGTTTGGACGGATGAGAGTGCACACCAAAGCAGCCTCTGAAATGTTAATAAAGCATCGCCTCTCCACGTTCTGAGAGTTGGCCTCAGAATATGCACTGAAGGTTAGGGTGGAGCTCGTTAAGTCTCACCAAAACTGAGCTAATCAACTTACACTGGTACCACAGTGATGGTTAAATGAAATCTGTAAGATGACGGAACCCAGAGAATCTGTGTACCGTAGCCACAGAACACAACGTTTCTCAAGTGCAGACAATCAATCGGTTCAGCAGACATCTCAGTGTGAAAAGGACGTTGTACTTTTTTAAAGTTAATCAACCTAGGAATAGTGAAGCTGGGGTGATTGGAGATTACTAAAAATGCCAATCTATAGATCCAGATAGATGCATTGGAAACTGGGTAGGTTAGATGTCATGGCAATTTGGAGCAGAGTTGCAATGGATACAACCCATTTGGCTCCCAGCTGTACCTGACGCTGATAGACTGTGGTCCTAACTGTTTTACCATCTAAAAACAATTGCATTGACAAGATTCTGCTAGCGTCATCAAGCAGATGGAAATTGCCTTCTGTAAAAGGGGGTTGCCAATTGAGTTGATTACCGACAATGATGCAGCGTTTTGCGGAGAAAGATTTACTCAGTTTGTCGACAGATTTGTTCCAAACCGTGTCGGGTTGTGGCAATGGTATTGTTCGTGTTGAGTCACGTTGACGGAAGCGTTTAAGTTACGTTTGTTGTTCGGTTGTTTTGACGTATACTGCTGCATGCGATAATAACGCATTTTTAGTTCAGTCTCTCTTCCCTCGTAAAGCAACATTAATGAGAAGATTTAATTAATGCTAAGTAAATATTTCATTTGTTATTTTTCAATTTTTTATTTTTTATTATATTTTTATATGTGATTATGCTTTAAAAAATCTTATGAGCGGCCTTATTAATATGATGCAGACAATGTATTTCGGAAATGAGGTGAATAGTGTTTCTATGTATTACTGCTGTTATTTATTTTATATATTACATATGTAACAGAGCGCGTATGGGTGCGTGTGAAAACATTAGCGGCAGCCAAAGGATAGCTGACTAGTGAAAATATTAGCAGCAGCAGCTGTAAAAGCATGTATGCAAATTAGCAATTTATGCGAACTTGCTTCATTAGAAAAGGAGAGAAAAATATACCACATGGTCGAGAAGAGAAGCAAGTTGTGTGTCGGGCAAAGTGGACGTGTAGTCGAGGGTGAGAAATCACTGGCTAATAGCCAGCACAAGGTGGCGAAGAGAAAGACTTTTAAAACCACAAATATGTACAAAAAAACTTTGGCAATATAATGAAATGCGTTGTTTTGGGAGAACCGCGAATAAATGCTTTTCATTTGCATTTAAAAAAAATGCCGAGTCAGATTTTTATTTTTTCCTTTTGCTTCTTTGTTCCTGTGATAGTGCCTACCAATGTGTGGGCCCATGAGGTTTGAAATGTAACGATACAGTTAAAAAGTAATGGCTATGTTACATATGAAAAATGTGATAGTAATTTGAGAGATGTGTGTCTGTTTGTCCACTTGAAAATGATAGAAAGTGGCAGCATCCTGTTTTCACTGACAGCGCAATTGGCACCAACTCTTAACTTCACTGTTGTTCTCTCAGCTTCCAACAACACGTCACGACTTAATGTAGCACGTGTTTCTTATAATGGTTAAAGGAAGGTAATTCAGGGCGTTTGTGTTTTCGGTCCATTGATTACTTGAAGGCGACTATGATTTAATAATTAATTTAATCAGATAGGTCCAGAACGTGCTACAATGGCTTATTAACAAATTAAGTTTATAAATTAAGTTTTTGATCTAAAGGAATGGGTTGTGTTTAACCCGCATCTGTTATTAATCACTTATGCTGCTCCTGTCATATAATTCATGCGTTGTGTTCTTGGGTTGTCTTAATAAATAAATAAATTATTATATGTCCTTGTAGCAGAAGCAGCAATAACTAAAATGAGGGGAAAAAGAGCTTACCTCGGGTATGTCTTTTGTGTCACCAGTTGGGGGGAAGAAGAGAATTCCAAGATGGCGTCCGGGGGTTTTTATTAGCATTTACCCCATGCAACTCTCGGAAAATCACGTTTCTGTCTCATGTGATTATGCAAATGGATAATTCCCGGCCACTATAAAAGCAGGAGGCTAGAGACGAGTCGGCAGTGTCCTGCAATCTGTGTGTGTGGGTGTTTCTGGCGATTGGAGTGTGTCTTCTTTTACCACGGTTATCACGGACAGGAATTCCCTCTCTTCTGGAGGTGGGCGATATTGACTATTTTGAAGTTGTACTGTTACTGACAGAACATTTATTTATTTTTTTTTTTTTGCCTACTACATTTTTGTTTCAAGCTATTTCGGCCCGAATATGGCGAAGGTGCGGATAAGCAGTGATATTATCAAGCCGTTCTCTGGCGAGGGAGACGTTGTAGCGTGGCTGAAAAAAGTGAGACTTGTCGCACAACTTCAGCAGGTGGATGACGTAGCGAGTCTGCTACCTTTATACCTGGAAGGCGATGCACTGGCCCTCTACATGGAAATGGAGGAGGACGATCAAAAGAAAATAGACCAGATTGAGGCTCGATTAAAGGAGGCATTTACTGATGACGCGTTTGCAGCATATAGAAAAATAACTATGGTTAGATGGGCTGGTGAACGTGTGGATGTGTACGCCAACAAAATCAGGCAGTTGGTTGGATTGGCTGGATTCACAGGAGAAAGCTCAGAGAGACTCACAAAATTAATTTTTGTCACTGGATTCCCTGACACCATCTCAATTGCTCTTCAACAGGTGCCGAACATCAAAGCCCTGACCATGGGGGAGCTAATGTCGAGAGCGAGAATTTTGACGACGACTGGCGAACAAAATCAGGATGTGGTTGCGGCCACACGCTCACCCAACAACAGGGCCCAGAATAATCCTGTTAACGTGACCTGTTTCAAATGCAATGTTAAAGGCCGCCTTGCAAGGGACTGTCGAAAACGTGGAACACGGTGTTACCGTTGCGGTGAGAGTGGACACTGGGCTCGGAACTGCTCGGGAAACGAGCAAGGGGAGGATGCATAAGCGCCAGTTTCCTTCCCAACCAAGATGTGAACACGACGCTCCCGGTGATAAGCATCCATGTTGACGGGACGCGATGTTTGGCGCTTATTGATACAGGATGCTCCAGGACAATTTTACATGCAGACCGGTGCCGGTCTTGGAGAAAAACAAACGTAAATGTCAACACAATTGGTGGAATGTCCCATGCGTGCTGCGGTGTTGGAACGGTCTCTGTATCCACTGATGAAGGTGTGTCTGCCAGAGTCAATGTGTTGGTGGTGCATGGCAAGCCACTGGGATTTGACTTGCTTCTAGGGATCGACGCCATAAAAGCTCTAGGAGGTGTCGTTGTCAAGCCTACAGGATCAGTGCGGCTGGGCGCCAGGAAAAGTATTAAATGCGCAGCCATTTCTATCGATGAACCAGATTTCACTGCTATCTTTGACCATCAAAACCGAACGTGGACCGCATCGTGGAAATGGTCTGTGGACCACCCCCCTGAAAGGCTGCATAATCGAGTGTCAGAGTACCCAGTGCCGCAGAAATTCGTGAAGAATACACGCAGGAGCTCCACACCTGGATAGATAATGGTTGGCTCGTGCCATACCCAGAGGATAAATTGGGACCCCCCAAAGGTCTAATTCCCCTGATGGCTGTGATACAGCAGAACAAAGCCAAAGTGCGCCCGGTAATGGACTACCGGGAGCTAAATCATTACGTAGACGCATTTATGGCCAACGCAGATGTTTGTGCGGCTAAGCTGCGTGAGTGGAGACAAAAAGGTGCTAACGTGTCTCTACTGGACCTCAGAAGAGCATACCTACAAGTCCGGGTCCATGAGACACTGTGGCCATACCAGACTGTGGAAATCGATGGGAAAAAATACTGTCTGACCCGTCTGGGGTTTGGTTTGAATGTGGCTCCCTTGATAATGAGAGCAATTGTCAGCGAAGTACTATCTCAGGAAGAAGTTATAAGCCGCGCAGCATCTGCTTACATTGATGACATTTTTGTCAATGAAGACGTGGTGCCCGCGACCCGTGTGAGAGAACACCTCGCGCAGTTCGGGTTGGAGTGCAAGAACCCGGAGCAGTTGAAGGACGGTGCACGTGTGCTGGGATTGGCAGTCAGGATGGAACGCAATGAACTGCGGTGGAAGCGAGGAAATGCAATTCCGGAGGCTCCCAGTATTGTTACGCGACGAACAATCTTTTCCCTGTGTGGTCGACTTGTCGGGCACTTTCCGGTGTGCGGTTGGCTTCGTGTGGCTTGCGGAATACTCAGAAGGAGAGTAAGTTCGGTAACGAAGGGCTGGGATGATGAAGCAAGGGACGCCGTACTACATCGTATGATGTTCGAAACCTTAAAATCTGCACAGCAGAACGATCCGGCACAGGGAAATTGGTGTGTGGACGGCAAAGAGCTGAATGTATGGGTCGATGCTAGCTCCCTAGCAATTGGGGCAGCCTTGGAGATGTGTGAAACTGTGCTGGAAGATGCATGTTGGCTGCGACCTGAAGATGACTCTCAACATATCAACTTGGCTGAACTGGATGCCGTATTGAAAGGCATCAATTTGGCTCTCCAGTGGCAGAGCAAGGTGCTACACATAAAGACAGATTCTGTTTGCGTATACCATTGGGTCTCGGACACGCTAACTGGAAAGGCGCGAGTACGCACCAAAGCAGCAAGCGAGATGCTTATTAGGAGGCGATTAAGCACTCTTAAGGAGCTCGTGAAAGAGTACGGGCTGACAGTGGATGTGACGCTGGTTCCATCAGCACGAAACATTGCTGACCGACTGACACGAGTGCCACAGCGGTGGTTTGAGGCAATGAAAAAGAAAAATGGTCTTGACCCAGTGATAGGCGCGGTCCACACAGACGAGCTGGATGAGAGTCAAATCATGGCTATTCACAAAGATAGTGGACATCCGGGGGTGTGACGCACTACCTACTTTGTCAGGAGAAGATGTCCAACCATGACAAAAGCAACTGTCAGAACGGTCATACAGAAATGCGAGGAATGTCAGTCCATTGACCCAGCGCCAGTCAGGTGGGAAAAGGGAAAGCTGAAAGTTAACGAGAATTGGCAGAGAATTGGAATGGATATCACGCATTATGGCACCTTCCATTTTTTAACTTTAACAGACTGTGGTCCATCGCGTTTCTCCATTTGGAGGAAATTGGCAAGGCAGGACTCGGCAAGCGTGATTCATCAGTTGGAGGCAGTGTTCTTCGAGCGTGGCACGCCGCATGAACTCCTTTTAGACAATGACACAGCTTTCTGCAGCAATATGTTCCAAGCATTTGCATGTAAATGGGGAGTTCACTTGCGATTCCGCTGTGCATACGCTCCAGCCAGGAATGGCATAGCGGAGCGATGTCATCGTACAGTGAAACGAATAGCGGCTAGAATGTGTTGTCCCATACAGGAGGCTGTCTACTGGTATAACATCACACCAAGAGACGACACATCTCCCTCCACTGCGCCTGCCAATAGGATTTATCAATACGAAGTTCGAGTAAAGGAGACCAATCTCGCAACTGCGTCCCCAGGTCCCAAGAACAGCTTTTACCAGGTTGGAGATCGCGTATGGGTCAGAAGACCGCAAAATCGATGTACCACGAGGTTCGGCAAGGTTGAGGTGACCAAGGTGATCAGCCCTCAGTCAATTTTGGTGGACGGTGTGCCTCGTCACGTGAAGGATTTGCGCCCTCGCCATTATGTTGTTACATCGGAGGAAGAGGGAGACTCAGACAGTATGATGTCTTCTGAAAAGACAGAGAGTATGATGCAGGACGACGAAGAGGATTTTGAGCCATATAATGTACATACTGAAGAAGCGGAGGAAGGACCACCCGTCTTGCCTCTACGAAGGAGTACCCGACAGAAACGAATACTGCCCCCCTGCCCTGATTGTGAAACACCGCCTATGGAGCAGACTGGTGGCAATAATGGCGATGAGGAGGATGGCAGGGAGGAAGTGCTGCCTCCGGTTCTTCGGAGAAGTACCAGACAGAGACGACTGCCCCCCTGCCCCATTTGTGATCATGAGATCAGGGGGGAGTGTAGCAGAAGCAGCAATAACTAAAATGAGGGGAAAAAGAGCTTACCTCGGGTATGTCTGTTGTGTCACCAGTTGGGGGGAAAAAGAGAATTCCAAGATGGCGTCCGGGGGTTTTTATTAGCATTTACCCCATGCAACTCTCGGAAAATCACGTTTCTGTCTCATGTGATTATGCAAATGGATAATTCCCGGCCACTATAAAAGCAGGAGGCTAGAGACGAGTCGGCAGTGTCCTGCAATCTGTGTGTGTGGGTGTTTCTGGCGATTGGAGTGTGTCTTCTTTTACCACGGTTATCACGGACAGGAATTCCCTCTCTTCTGGAGGTGGGCGATATTGACTATTTTGAAGTTGTACTGTTGCTGACAGAACATTTATTTATTTTTTTTTTTTTGCCTACTACATTTTTGTTTTTAATTAATTATTATTCTGACAGCAAAACCACCCATGGCTCCAAGTATGTTTTACTCTGGTGGGAAGATGTCTACTCCTGCATTTATATAAATAAGCCTTCCTTTTCATAACCTATCATACTTTCATAAATCAGAGTCCATTTTCTGTAAGCTGTTTTTGAACTCAGTCAACGGCGGGTACTTTTGCTAGTATATATATATATATATATATATATATATATATATTAATCAATATAGAATGGTTTCTCATTACGACGATTACAATAATAAAAAAGGCATTTATTGAGCTTGAACTTTTTCAAATTATATATATATATATATATATATATATATATATATATATATATATATATGATGATTGCAACGTCTTGTCAGACAAGTGCCATTTCCTCATATACGAGCCCAAAAATGACTTCCATCGCCACAGGACCATTTTAATAGACAAATGCGTGAGGGAGTATCTATGCCGTGTGCCCGACAATGACGGCCAGTATGTGAGCCTACTAGACCTTTTTCTCACAACTTGCCCTGAACTATGTTCAGTTTCTGTTCTGTCGCCTCTTGGATCTTCCGACCACTCTGTTGTATCAATTAAGATAAAAATGAAATGTAATAAGTCCCCAGACGTACCTCTCCATCGTACAGTATATCGATACACTAAGGCTGACTGGGATAGCTTCCGTACATTTATAACTGATCTACCTCTGCATTCCATATTTAAAAAGGATGTGTCCTCTATAGTATTAGACCTGACGGAATGGTTAATTGTAGGTATTGATCGTTTCATACCCTCGAAAAAGTTTCAGCAAAAACCTAACAGCCAGCCATGGTTCTCTCCAGAATGTGCTGTTGCCATTGCGCACAGAAATCACTTTTTCCACTGTTTCCAACGTAATAGATGTATGAAAACTAAAGCCGCTTTCAGGACTGCCAGCAACCATTGTAAGAAAGTAATAAAGAGCGCAAGATGGTTGTATGCTCAATCTGTTAAGTCCAAAGTAGCTAAGCAGCGGCTTGGTTCCCACCAGTTTTGGCAAATAGAAAACAGAATTATGAACAGAAGGGTGCGCTCCATTCCAACTATCATCAATGGACCTGAGGTAATCTCGTCAGCATAAGACAAAGCCAAACTCTTTGTCAAGAACTTTGCAGCTAATTCTACCTTTTGCGATCAAGGCCGCCAACCCCCAATATTTCCCCCTGTATCTGAAAACACACTATGTGATATACGTATATCTGTACGTGATGTTGCCAAGCTAATCAAAAACCTTGATTCCAGTAAAGCAACTGGCCCGGACGGTATTCCAATTATTGTACTCAAAAAACTTCAACCTGAACTAGCGCCCATAGTTACAAAACTGTTTAAACGTTGTCTTAAGGAGAATAGTTTCCCATCTCCCTGGAAAATTTCATCTGTATGCCCTGTATTTAAGAATTCAGGTGATCGCTCATCCCCCTCTCAGTACAGGCCAATAAGTCTCCTGTGCGTCATGAGTAAGTTGCTGGAATCTGTGTTAAATACAGAAGTAATCAACCATCTCAACAAAAATAACCTTCTTAGTGACACTCAATATGGTTTCCGTTCTGCTAGATCTACAGCAGATGTGCTTACAGTTATATCTCATAGGATTAGGGAATCTCTCGACGGAGGCAACCTTTCTAGGGCAATTGCTCTTGACATATCTAAGGCCTTTGATAGGGTATGGCATAAAGGTTTACTTCATAAGATCTCTAGCTATGGTATAGCTGGAAATGTCTTCTCAATTATTAAATCATTTCTTTCTGATAGGTTCATAAGAGTAGTAGTTGAGGGGCAAAAATCAAAAGCCCACAGTATTAATGCCGGTGTCCCTCAGGGGTCCATCCTGGGCCCAACTCTTTTCCTGATCTACATTAATGATCTTCCAAATCACATCCTTAAATCATTTGTAGACATTTATGCTGACGACACTACCATTTATGGTAGCACATCTAAGACAGTAAACGACCAAGTTCTCTCCAATTCTCTCTCCTCTGATCTTGAGCATGTAGTACAATGGGGAAAGGAGTGGCTGGTTACTTTTAATGCATCTAAAACCAAGCTTCTCTCTTTACATCATCAACATTCTGATCCACATCTGGCATCAATTGAAATGAATGGCTCTCGTCTTCAGGAGGCCTCAAGTTTTGACAAGCTTCTGGGCTTGACCATTACTCCTGATCTTAAATGGAACACGTACATCAAATCTGTTGCCAAGGCCGCTGGAAAAATGGTGGGATATTTCTATCGATCCAGTAGATATCTCACTGCTGATGCAGTTCTCTATCTATATAAGAGCCAGGTACGTCCAAGGATGGAATACTGTTGCCACATCTGGGCAGGAGCTGCTAGAAAGGACTTGTCCTGCCTTGATAGAGTTCAAAATAGACTTCGTAGCCTCGTAGGAGATGTCCTTTTCTCTTCGCTGCAACCTCTATCTCACAGAAGAGATGTTGCGAGTTTGTCTCTGATGTATCGTTATTTTCATGGAAAGTGTTCGACTGAGCTTCAATCTATGGTCCCCCCTCGCAAAACTTTCACAAGAAACACTCGTCTAGCTGTAAACACTATCAAAAATTCCCCCCACTCTTTATCTGTGCCTAAACCTAAACGTAGATTCCATGAACAAAGCTTTTTTATTAGAACTGCACGCCTGTGGAATTGTCTTCCGTTTTCCTGCTTTCCGGCTGACTACAATATGGTTGTCTTCAAGTCTAACGTAAATAAGTTCTTGATGAGCCGTTCCGTATAAGCTATCAAATTTAACAAATTTTCATTACTAATGATTATTATATTGTCCAATTTCTACTGTACACTCTTTAACCCTTATCCTTGAGTAGCCTCTTGGCCTTGATAATGAGTTGATACCTATGAAAAAAAAAAAAAGAAAAAGTCCAATGTGAACAAGTTCTAATTGAATCGTTCCCCTAAGTAATCCAAGTTACAAAATTCCCACTGTTTACTATGCTAAAATCACAATGACTAATGTATACCTATTAACCCTTATCCTCGAGTGGCCTCTGGGCCTTGATAAGTGGTGACACCCTTGTAAAAAAAAAAAAAAATGTACAGATGATGTTACAGAGTCTTAGCTTTGTACGACAGCTAAGTCTCTCTCTCGGTTCAAAATGTTGAGATCCAGCAACAAGCAAGAGCAAGATAGCCAGCGACAAGTTAAACTGCAGACCAGCTTAATACGGGTACTGGTCTCCCGCTTTATGGTTTTTTAAATTAGAGATTTGCTTCTCCTAGAAAGGTTGCCTTCACCACGGCTTACGGGAGCCCTCTCCACCCCAATACACACACACACACACACACACACACACACACACACACACACACACACACACACACACAAATATACACGGTGCTAGTTGGCCGTTGACCCAGAAAAAGAGTTCATTCGCCCTTTGGAAGGTCTTGTTTTTAATTCTTCAGGGAGACTAGCCGCCCTCCTCACCAAACAAGTTTGGTGGGCGAACCAGTTTAGTCGCCGGTGACCCGACCATGAGGCAGGTAGTACTGGGTTACATGGTACCAGTAGCATATGACATGACCTGATACATATATATACGCATACATATGTACACATACATATATATATAGATATATGTATATATATCTATCTTAATCAGAATATGACAGCTCTCACTTTTTAAGAACATAAGCAAAGAAAAAGAGCTCGTTGTGTTTTAAAGATTTTTTAATTTCCGCTCTTAGAAATAAAACAGTTTTCATCTGATTAACGTCCAATTATACTAAATTTATCATGACGAGTTTTATTAGTTGGGAAATTCACTTGGATCGGTTTGATTTTACCGTATGAAAATAGGACTTTCTCTACGAACTGTATAATAACAAAACAGTGGGATTTCTAATATAGCTAAAAAACTTTGCCTTTCATTCTGGATGCTGGATTTGGAATTTGCTTTCAACCAGTTTGGAATATAAAAACAATATTCATTTCTATTCCCGAGACGCCACCCGAATCGGATGCTTTAATTGCATATCCTTTTTATTGTTAAGTCCAATTTTCTTGATGTCGTTTTCTACACTGCTTTAAAAGATTTTAATCTTTAATTTATTTTCAATGTATGTGCTAAAAAGCAAAATTGTGTCCATAGAAAATATTTTGCTAAAGACATTCAAATGAGGAGGTGAGCCTTGCATCGAAAATCCGTTAATTAAGGAAAGAACTGCAAATATCGTGCATTCCTTGTTCAAAAAAATAAATTTTTGTTCTGAAAATTCTATTTTATTGAAAAATTTAAATATGAAAACTACAATTATAGATATACTAGCATTTCAGCCCGGCGTTGCCTGGGTGTTTGGATGTGTATGTTGAGCAAAACAAAAGTGGTAGTAGGAAGGCAGGCTCGAACCCGTACCGCAAAGGAGGAAAAGAACGGGGTAAAACCTAACGTTTATGCTGTTACGACCTCCGCCAAATCGGAAGCGACATTTTTTTAAAATTAAGGCTAGACAATGTAAAGGAGAGGATAGCTTTCAAAAATATCGGCGAAAAAAGTGACCCCCCCTATAGAAAAGTGCCTAGTTGAAGGGGAAGATATTAATGTTTTTAGCCAATTTTTCGATATTTGTCGTATGAAAGGTTAAACTTTAAAACGATACTGATCTTAGTAAAATCCGTCGCCTCTATTGAAAGTTTAAGGCAGACATGCAAACAGACAGACATACATACATTTATATATTGGTAACTAAAAATTTTCGACCCAAACTGATAAAAAAGCTTGCCCTATCTCTGAATACCCTTTATGTAATTTCAAATATTTAGACCAGAAATTGTCTGAGTAATTTGGAAGAGACCGCAGAGGTCAAATTTTTTTTTACTTTGGCCCATATTATGACCCCTTAACATTTATTGTTTTGGGCTCAAATCAAGTTATTAAGTTAGATCCATGTCCAAGGAAGATATATCTAAAATTTCAAGTGCGTAGACCCAAAATTGTCGGAGGAGTTTGGTAGAGTTCTCAAAGGTCAAATCGTTGAACTTTGATCCCTTAATCACCAAATTTCTGGCCAAACACCGATCACATCGATTTTCCCAAATCTCAGTACCCTGTATATCAAATTTCGAGTCTGTATACTAAAAATTGACCGAGTTATTGCGTAGGAAAATGTACACAGACACACACACAGACACACAGACACGTTCACTTATATATATATATATATATATATATATATATATATATATATATATATATATATATATATATATATATATATATATATGTGTGTGTGTGTGTGTGTGTATACACAGCATAATCGTGTTGACACAGATCACTGAAGTTAAGCAACGTTGAGTCTGGTTAGTACAAGATGGGTGACCATTTAGGAATTCTAGGCGCTGTAAGTGCTTTTCGCTTATCTTGGCATTGTTTCCAGTCGTCCTGTACACACACTTCACTTACCAGGAGAGGTGTAGTTGGAAATTGCGCACCTCCTGCCACAAAAAAATT
>NC_136497.1:477500-542500 GCF_053919585.1 Euprymna scolopes | reverse complement strand
TCGGTGTTCTGCATTATGTATTTTTCTAATCCTTTTTTTTGTTATTTACACAGTCTTTTATACAGATCAGCCCTCTTCCTCCATCTTTCCTTTTCACATACAGTCACTCAGTATCATGCTTCAGGTATAGTGACACTGCCCATGTGTTTATTCCTTTAATTAGGTTTTGACTATTTAGTTTAGTTTTGAGCAGTACTCTTATTCTTCTGAAGTATTCTTTTCCCATTTTCTTTTTTATTTCCAAAGCTTTGATGGCGTCTGCTTCCAGCACTCCAAAGTATTTATAGTTATCATGTTCACCTAGTGCCCTCATTTCTGTTTGATTGGGCTGTACTATACCTTCAGTTACTTCTAGTTTTCCGCTCCTCATGGTCAGCAGTGCACACATATCAAAACAGAATTCCATTTGGATATGCTGAATAAAGATTCTGGTCGTGTTTATTAGTGTTTTTAATTCTGTCTTTGTTTTTGAAAACAGTTTCATTAGGTCATCCATGTACATTAGGTGGTTCATTCTTTCTTCTGTATTAGTGAAGTATCCAGCTTGGCATTTTCTTAGGATGTATTTTGATTTCTGTTATTATGTATTGTTCTCTCGGTTGTGCACAACATATTTTCATTTTTCCTTTTATATATAAAATGAGGATGAAACATGGAATATTCTATGTAGCATAATTGCTATATATATTTTCATAACTTACTACATATATATATATATATATATATATATATATATATATATATATATATATATACACTTTTGGAAAAGCAACATACCTCGATGAAGTCTCTAGTTATCTATAACTAGTTGATTGACACATACTCATAATTGTGTAACGATACATAAATATATAGGTAAAAACAAATAAAAGTATATATATATGTGTGTGTGTGTGTGTGTGTGTGTGTGTGTGTGTGTGTGTGTGTGCATGTGTGTGTGTTATATATTTGGGCCGTGTGTGCCGAGATATTATTTTTAACAAAAGCATGCACCTGTATTATCAAATGTACCAAAAGTCCATATAAAAAAGCTATGAATCTGATATCTTGTTTATACTTAGGCCGAAAGCACAGTGGTAATAATTATCAAATGTACCAAAAAGTCATTTGAAAAAATATATAAACCTAACGGGCATCTGTATGAAGAAGCAACTCAGAAAGAAAAATTAAAAGTATAATGTTTAAAAGTTCATTTTCGGCAAAAGATTTCACAGGTGTAACCAAAGTCAAGTCAATCGAATGAATAACGATGGCAGAATAAAACACCCTTCAGGTGTTAAGATTACAGTGACAATACCATCCCAAAATGGGTCTTTTAGGTAGTCACAGATGCTTATATAATGACAACCCAAAAGGATATTATTGTTGCTTGAGGATTGTAGGCTAAGTCACTGTGGATAGGCATGTGAAACTATCTTCTGGTACACCCTGAGGAGTTCCAGCTAGAACAAGCAATCAATCAATGTTTTTTTTTTATTTTTATTTTTTTATTACATTTTCACCCCAAACAAGGCACATTGCCACTTTGGTGTAGGGGGCTACTATCAGGGGAAACAACTACTGGGGTACTATGTAGGGATTTGGGCAGTAAGATGTTGGTTCACGTTGCACTTGAACTTCTGCATGTCAGTACAGTTGGGGAAGCAGTGACCTGGAATGGAATTCCAGAGTCTAGCAGTTCTGGGGAAGAAGCTACCAGAGTAGAAAGATCTTTTACATCTAGGGATCTCTACTGTGTGGGGGTGGGATTTTGCAGCTTGGCGGGTCTGTCGAGGGTGTTCACGTTGTGGGGGCACAAGTGCTTGCAGTTCATCAGAGCATTCACCATTAAAATACTTGTAGAACAGGCAGAGGGATGCAACGTTTCGTCGATGGGACAGAGGCTGAAGCTTAGATGCCAGTTTAGGGCCTATCAGATTTGCGACTCTCTTTTTAACCCTGTCAAGGAGTGAGAGACTAGTAGCCGATGCACCAGCCCAAATATGACAGCAATACTCCATACATGGGCGAATGGTTGCGTTATAGAGGTACAGGATACTTTTAGGTGTTAGTAGTTTTCTAGCACGGTAGAGAGAGCCCACCTTCCTTGCAGCAGCCCTGGCAATGTCCTTGATGTAATTGTTCCAACTCATGTTTCCTGTGAACGTTAGGCCAAGGAGCTTGAAAGACGTACTCTCAGATAAAGAGTCGTTGGCCATTGCTATAGGTGGTAGAGAAGGTTTCTTGTAATTATTTAAGGAAACTAGTTTAGTCTTGGTGGCATTGAATGTGACCACCCATTTTTGTCCCCATTCCACTACTGATTGGAGGTCATCCTCTAGTGTTTCTGCCATTACTTTAGATATATGTTCATTTGTTTTCCTGTCATGCCTGCTATAGAGTGTGGTGTCATCAGCATATATACCCATCTCAGAGACAATTTTGTCTGGAAGGTCATTTATGAATATCAGGAACAGTAGAGGTCCAAGGATAGATCCCTGAGGCACTCCCGCATTTATATCATATTGTTTAGATGTATGACCGTCGAGGACAACCTGGATTTTTCTCTTATCTAAGAAGGATTTAATTATGTTAAGTATTCTACCAGTGATACCGTATGATCTAATTTTCCTGAGGAGACCCTCAAGCCATACCCTGTCAAAAGCCTTAGATATATTTAGAGCTACCGCTCTGCCCTCTCCCGCTTTGTCCAGTGAATGGTATATGCGTTCAGAGGACGTCTGCCGTGGAACGGGCTTGTCTAAATCCATATTGTTGGTCGGTCAGAAGTTTAGCATCTGTAAGGTGCTGGACTAGAACATGGTTAATTAAGGTCTCAAATATTTTGGCAAAAAGTGGGAGGAGGCTAATAGGGCGATAATTTAATGGGTCAGTTCTTTCGCCAGAATTCTTGAATACTGGTACCACAGAAGCAGTTTTCCAACAGCCTGGAAAGCAAGATTCATTAAGGCATTTGTTGTAGAGTTTGGAGAGAATTGGAGCTACTTCGGCTGAGCACTTTTTTAATAGCACAGCTGGGATGAGGTCGGGTCCACATGCTTTTGAAGTGTCAAGGTTTTTTCTGATAGCATGCACCTGAGCAGGGGTGATTTTCAGATCGATGTGATTGAAAAATGGGCGATTTCATCGATTTCAATGACAATAACAGTATTGGAAGTGTGGAACATTCATTGATCCTTATTCAATTGCAGGCAACATTGGGTCTCCTTTCTAGTCAGGAATAATAAAGGTCAAACGATTGATCCCTGAAGCATACCTGCATTAATGTTGTTTAGAGGTCTGGTTATTTAAGACAACCTGAATCTTTCTTATAGCTAAGAATTATCTGATTAGATTAAACATTTGTCCAGTAATCTATCTACATATTGATAAAAAGTGAGAATGTGTGTGTGTGAGAGAGAGAGAGGAAAATTCTCAACCTATATACTCAACAAATTTTTTATCTATAGACTTAAAATTTGGTATATAAGGCATTCAGACATGTAAAAAACTTTTTTATCGCTTTTCATCCGGAGAAACGGACTTCTAAGGGGTCAAAATTGAAAAATTTGTATGTGGGGGGGGTCATCAGATTTTTATCTGTTTGTCAACTGTATCACGAACGCACATGCGTGAATCATTCATATTACAGATTCCTTGTGTTAAGAATAAGTAGATTTGAAAACACTTTTTAAAGATCCTATCAAACTTGCCTAATGGTTATCGTACTTGACTCCCTGTCTTTAGGTTTTGGTTTCGATTTCAGCTCGAGTATTTTTTTTGTTTACTTACAAGAAGTGAACTGTTTAGAAAAAAAACCCCATAATACTCGTATGCACACGTCTCAGTTTCTGTATGAATTAAAATATAACAGCCATGCATATTTTATGACTGGATAACGGCCGGGCGACCTGCTAGTACTATACAAATTCGTTTTCTTGAGAAGACTTTTTGCCAGACTTTGTCAAAGGCTTTTGGTATAGCTTCACCTGCCTTGTGCTGTATATGGTATATGCATTCAGCTATGACCGTAAGGATATCTATAGTAGAACATGATGGCTCAAATTCATGCTGTTAATCAGAAAACAGTTGCCAAGGTCGATTATCGATAGATTGATTAATGATTCAAAGAATTTTAAACAAAGAGTAGGTAGCGACTTATGTTGCAACAATTGTATGAGTCAGTTCTTTCATCAAAGTTTTTGAAAATTAATAACACAGAAGCAGTTTTCCAGCTATCAGGAAAACAAGTTTTGGCATTTATTATTGAGTTTGGAAAAGATGCAGGCTAGTTTTATTACTACAGCAGGGATAAAGTCAGATTCACATACTTTCGAGGTGACATTTTTTTTCATGAAATCCAGAACATGGAAAGAAGTGATGATCAAATTATCAACTGTGTTTTCTGTCTGCAGTGGCAAATTTGGGAAGGAATGGTTTGTGGAATCCAACGTGAAGTTTAGTCTTCCAGTCATTCCAACGACATCATGTTGGTTGGAAAGTAGAACAATTATTGGTCAATGATTCATGTGGTGTTTCGTTTTTGTTTTGTTTCTGTCGTAGTTTCCATGTGGCTGATTAGTATTTGTAGTTTGTCAGTTAACTTCCGCATTTGAGCTTTTTCCATAAGATAGCAACTGTTTTCATCAATACCGTCTGCTGTATAATCTCAATTTCCCCTTTGATTCCAATTTTTCCTAATCTTTTTTCTCAGTTTTATCATAGTGTTCTTAGTGCTCCTATTATTATTATTATTATTATTATTATTATTATTATTATTATTATTATTATTATTATTATTATTATTATTATTATTATTATTCCATTAACTTTACAGTGTTGTGATGTTTTACACCGTTTTTTTCCCCCTCAAAAGTGGGTTCTTACACCAAAGCTAGCGAGGATAGTCAAAGGGTAAATAAGATGGAAAGCACCTGACGTAGTATGTTTGCTGAGTCAAGCAGATTGACTTCTCGAGTACGGTAATGTTGTATCTGATTCCCGAGGAGTTCAGCTGTTTCATAAGATCATCAGGAATTACACTAACCGCACCTATGATTATTGGCACAATGGAAGTTTTCTTATTCCACAATCTAGCAATCTCCATCCTCATTTTCTGAAAGTTCCGTAGTTTCTTATTCTTCTTGCCTGTTAAGTTGATGTCGTTTGGACAAGCCACATCAATAATTTGGCATTCATTGGTCTTTTTGTTTACAACTACAATATCCGGTTTCCTGTGAGTTGTCTCCCGGTCACACTGAATCGTGAAATCCCAGAGAATCTTAACCTCCTCATTTTTCACTACCTCTTCTGGGTGATGTTGGTACCATTTGCCCGTCACTTGGATTCCAAACTTTTGGCACAAACTCCAGTGTAGATTTGTACAAACTTTGCCATGGCGACGTATTCTTTTTGAGCAAGTATAGAAGACGCACTAACAATGTGTGACACTGTTTCAAGAGATATTGAACACACAACCTGCATATTTATGTCTTCACTCTACTGCTGAACCAGAAAGTCAATTTCCTTTTCGGTTTTGCCAAAAAATTTCAGATCGTCCATAAATAAGATATGTTGGATCTTTGGTCTATTCTTCTATAGTTGGTATTCCATCTTTGTCTCTCTTAGTACATGTGTCAATGGTATGAATGCTATTATGAATAGAAGTGGTAAAAAGGAATCTCCTTAAAAGATACTGCATCTGATATTGTCTGTCCCTAACAGACTCCCACCTGAAAGAAGGTTGGTTTTCCAACTGCTCATACTTTTCCCTATGAAGTCAATTATATTTTCAGCCACCTCCCTTCCATTTTAACGCCCTGAGTACCCAAACATGAAGTACCATATCGTAAACTTTCCTGTAATCTATCTAAGCTACATTCAAGTTTGTTTTTCTTCTTTTTCAGTTCTTTGTAATACATTTATCAATCAATAAATACATAATCGATAAATACATAATCGATAAATACATTTATCAATGGTCTTTTATTCCTAACCACCTTTTCCTCTCGCCTTTTTGTTCCACTCGTAGTGAACCATTCACTTCAAGATGGTTATATAGCCGTGAACTGATTACCCATGTCAGTATTTTCCAAAGTAAGTTCAAGCAAGCAATTAGTCTATAATTTTCAACATCTAGCCCTTTAGCATAATCTTTCATTATCAAAATAGTCCTTCCCTCTACAAGCCATTCTGGTATTTGGCACAATCTGATATAATCACCCAGAGAAACAGCAAGCTACTCATGGATTACAGTTAAGAATCACACCCAGTACCTATGAATTCTCTCAGTTCCGGGCCCTTTCCACTAAGACACGCACTTCATTTGTTTTCTCAAATCTTCACAAAAATTTGTGGATATCCTCTTCTTTATGCCCTTCCAGTCTTTCACTTACTCTAGCAACTCCGTCAGCATCAACCTTGTGGGAAGTCTCTCTTGACCATGTACTTGTCCAAAACTTTATAGCTTCTTGAGGGTTAGGAGTCACTGTTTTGGTTTCACTTCCTTCTAGATTTCTAGAAAACTTTGACTGGTTTGTTTTGAATAATCTGTTATTAAACTGCTGAGTTCTGTTACCTAATCTTGCCTGAATTTGACCTAGATATTTCCTTAATCTCTACAGGTTATCTTCTATTCTCCTTCTCCAATATGGTTCTTTTTTCTGCTTCGTTTTTGCTTCTTTCGTCCCTACCATTTCAACAACCAATACAACTCTTGCTTGAAAATGTCTCTGACATATGTTATGCTCTCCAGTGACACCTTATTCATTACTCTGTTCACATTATTTATCGCATTCCTTAACTTTGTCTGGTCAAAATTCTTGCAATGAAAAATCTTTCCCTTTTCACTACTTCTCATTAATTCTTTCAGTCAAATTTAATTCATTATCTGTTATTTCTGCACTGGAAATCTCACAATTTTTATGTAAGCTATTTCCCTCCTTTTAAACTAAAGCATTATCTATCATTTCCATATTGTCATTTCTGCTTTCTTCTTCTAACTCTTGGCACTCTTGAAACATTTCTTAATGTATTTTAACAGAAGCAGATTCGAGCAAAATTTCAGCATATTCAATACCACCGGCTGAAGCACCGTGATTGGCTGTTTACTATGCTCCACCTGATCGATTCTATTTCAACTGGTGTAAGCCATCCTCTTGTACGTATTGTTCTAATCTGAATTATTATTATTGTTATTATTATTATTATTATCATTATTATTATTATGGTTGTTGTTGTTGTAATTATTATTGTTGTTATTATTATTTTTGTTGTTGTTAGTATTATTATAGTTGTTATTGTGATAATTGTTGTTGTTATTATTATTATTGTTGTTGTTATTATTATTGTTGTTATTCTTGTCGTTGTTGTTCTTGTTATTGTTATTATTGTTTTTGTTGTTATTATTACTATTATTGTTTTTATTATTGTTATTATTGTTATTTTTGTTATTATTGTTATTATTATCATTGTTCTTGTCGTTGTTATTGCTATTGTAATTATTATTCTTGTTTTTGTTATTATTGTTGTTATTATTATCATTATTATTATTGTTGTTATTGTTTTTGTTTTTATTATTTTTGTTGTTATTATTATTTTATTATTACTATTGCTGTTTTTATAGTTCATATTGTTATTATTATTGTTGTTTTTGTTATTATTATTGTTGTTTTTGTTATTATTATTGTTGTTGTTGCTATCATTATTGCTGTTGTTGTTACTGTTTTTATTATTATTGTTGTTGTTATTATAATTGTTATTATTATTGTAATTATTATCATTGTTGTTATTATTATTATCATTGTTGTTATTGTAGTTGTTATTGTTGTTGTTGTTATAATTATTGTTGTTGCTATTATTATTATCATTATTTTCATATTTTTATTGTTATTATCATTATTGTTGTTATAATTGTTATTATTATTATTGCTATTATTATCATTTTGTGGTAATTATTATTATTATTATTATTATTGTTATTATTATTGGTGTTGTTGTTACTCTTACTATTATATTTTTATTGTTATTATAAATGTTTTGTTATGATTATTGTTATTGTTGTTTTATTCTTATTGTTGTTATTATTATTGTTGTTGTTATTGTTATTATTATCATTATTATTGTTATTATTATTATTATTGCTATTGTTGTTGTTCTTCTTATTGTTTTTGCTGTTATAATTTTCATTATTGTTGTTGTTGGAATTATTATTTCTGTTGCTTTTGGTTATTATTATTGTTCTTGTTATTATTATGGTTGTTGTTGTTGTTATTATTATTATTGTTGTTATTGTTATTATTGTTTTTATTTTTATTATTGTCGTTATTGTTATCATTATTGATGCTGTTATTATTGTTATTATTATTCTTTTATTGTAATTGTTTTTGTCGTTATTATTATCATTGTTGTTATCATTATTATTGTTGTTATAATTAATATCTTTATTGTTGTTATTCTTTTTCTTGTTTTTTAATTTATTTTCTTAATTTTACTATTATCAACCACGTTTCTATTTTTATTAAACCTCTACTTAATTCAAACCTTTTGCTAACCAGTGCCTAACAGCATTATCTATCTATAAATATTAACGCGAAAATGCTTGCGTGTGTGTGTGTGTGTGTGTGTTTTCGTGTATGTCCAAGAAAGGCTTCTTTTCGAGAACCGATCGGTCACCTCACAACTTCTTAAAACTTTTTATATCGCGCCTAAATGATAATATCTACGAGTTAACAACCGGCGTCGCCTGTCTATTTAATTTGCCCGACTTTGAAAAGATAAATATTCAACAATTTTCGATCGCCGCATGTGCATTAAGCTTTTTCGTATAATAATAAAAGCGAAACGGAGTTTATCGCCGGGAACGTCCAAAAGCAATCAGCTTTGATCAAAGGTCGCCGTCTACCCCCCTCTCTTGCCCTTTTTGTTTTTGACAATATATTTATTTTTCCCCCATCACCAGATAAGAATCCACCCAAAATCCCCACTAGGGATCCCCCCACTTGTTTTCGGTGCCCCGGAAAACAGTAGGTGATCTAACTATCAAGAATAGCTCAGGGAGGGACCTTACTTACAAGGCACTAGGCAATTTTATTTTTGTACATTTTTTCTAGATTCCCCACCCCCCAACACGAACTGTTTTCTTCCAAATTCAATAACTTTTAATTTATTCTTCTAAGGAATTGAACTTTTTCACACACACATACACACTTAAAAAAAAAAATGCACACACACAAACACACACAGAAATTGTAAATATATGCTTCGCTGCAGAAACGCTGGGGTTTTCATTAGTTAGTGTAGAGTCTACAGAGTGAATGAGGTATTGTGATAAATGTTGCCAGTCAAGAGTAAGGCGCCAAAGACTCCATAATCACTTCAGTAACAAAGACCCTGCAACTCCCCCGTCCTAGTTCTTATAGGGCCTTGTGCCTAAATTTTTTTGTTAATTGAATTTTTTACTTTTGATTTATTTTAATTTTATATTGAAACTATTCTGATTGTAATTTTTTCTTTTTCACGAAATAAATTATATAAATTTGATCAATGTGGAGTTACTACTTATATCAGACAATTGCTATTCAATTTGGACAATTCCCTAGTTATGGGGAGCTATCCCCCCAAAAAAAATCTTGGGAAAACAAAAAAAAAGATAAATAAAAAAAGCGTTCCCACAGTAAATAAAATACTACCCCACAGTCAAAGTTGACCTCATTAAGTCATTAAAACGGGCACCTGCCAATTCTAAATACTTAAATACATTCAAAGGTGTCTCCATTAGTATTTCGTGGTGGCCCAATGGTTAACGTTCCACCTTTTTTTTTCACACTTTAATTTCCAACCTCAAGGGTTTGGGTTCGATCCTTCATACTTACCTACCAAAACTTTTTTAAAATTTTAACTCCCCCCCCCCCGACACAAAAACCCGGGTGACCACACACACCTTCAAACATCCGGGCAACGCCGGGTACTTCCCGCTAGTCTATATATATATATAAAAGGAAAAATGGGCGGGGGCGTTTGTGTATGTCTGTCAAAGGCTTTTTGCATTGGGGTTTTCGTGTCGGTTAGATTCCACAAGAAGTTTTTTTATACTTCCCAGATCGTAATATCTCACATTCACAAATGGAGATCCTTTCTTTCTTTTTTATTTTTTGATTGAGTTAAACAAAATTCCCACTGTGCCGTCGTCTCAGGTGTTTGTTTGGCTTTTTGGTATAAAGCGAAACTGTTCAAAAAAGTAGCAAAGCATTCTTGGCCTTTGGACCAGGATTGATGCTTCACTATAGCTAATTAGTCCTTGGTCAATGTAGGGGAAACCTTCATACTGAGACGATTACTATTTATTTGGATACTGCCTGAATGCCTCCTTTTGTGGGGAGCTGGTTTTCCACCACATTAAAAACGACCTTGTGTCTAATTTGCTTTTGTGGGGAAGCAAATAATACAATGACAGAAAACGAGAACCTTACCTCGCCCCTGGCCAGGTTTAAAAGCAACGTTCATTTCTGCGGATGCATGGCGACTCCTATGATTCTTAAGTTAATTACCCACTCATTGAATTCACTATCCTTTTTGGCCTCATAGTTAGCGAAGAAGACTAATTATCCTACGTTTTTGAGTTCAATCCCATCTCTCTCTCTATCTTTCTTTAATTTTTTTTTTATTTCGTCCTTGTGCCAATATCCTCCACCCGGGCAAAAGTTAATTACCAACTCATTGAATTCACTATCCTCTATTTTTCATGTTCTTTTCCTCTTTCACAGTACGGATTCGAGCCTGCCTCCCTACTATCACTTTTTAATTTTTTTGTGGGTGGGGGGGCTCAACACACACCTCCAAATACCCAGATAAACGCCGGACACCCAGGCTACTTTACAATAATGGCAAAAATAGAATAGATTAGCAGTAGAAAAAAATACAAAAGAACAGTATTATAAAAGTTTAAAAGTATATATAATTATAATTCTCTGAGTTTCTGAATTTTTTAGAACAGCCTCCACCCATTCTAAAAACTTAATGTCACAAGACGTCACTGAATCTTAATGAAGGATTTTTTCTTGCCTGTTAAGTTGATGTCGTTTGGACAAGCCACATCAATAATTTGGCATTCATTGGTCTTTTTGTTTACAACTACAATATCCGGTTTCCTGTGAGTTGTCTCCCGGTCACACTGAATCGTGAAATCCCAGAGAATCTTAACCTCCTCATTTTTCACTACCTCTTCTGGGTGATGTTGGTACCATTTGCCCGTCACTTGGATTCCAAACTTTTGGCACAAACTCCAGTGTAGATTTGTACAAACTTTGCCATGGCGACGTATTCTTTTTGAGCAAGTATAGAAGACGCACTAACAATGTGTGACACTGTTTCAAGAGATATTGAACACACAACCTGCATATTTATGTCTTCACTCTACTGCTGAACCAGAAAGTCAATTTCCTTTTCGGTTTTGCCAAAAAATTTCAGATCGTCCATAAATAAGATATGTTGGATCTTTGGTCTATTCTTCTATAGTTGGTATTCCATCTTTGTCTCTCTTAGTACATGTGTCAATGGTATGAATGCTATTATGAATAGAAGTGGTAAAAAGGAATCTCCTTAAAAGATACTGCATCTGATATTGTCTGTCCCTAACAGACTCCCACCTGAAAGAAGGTTGGTTTTCCAACTGCTCATACTTTTCCCTATGAAGTCAATTATATTTTCAGCCACCTCCCTTCCATTTTAACGCCCTGAGTACCCAAACATGAAGTACCATATCGTAAACTTTCCTGTAATCTATCTAAGCTACATTCAAGTTTGTTTTTCTTCTTTTTCAGTTCTTTGTAATACATTTATCAATCAATAAATACATAATCGATAAATACATAATCGATAAATACATTTATCAATGGTCTTTTATTCCTAACCACCTTTTCCTCTCGCCTTTTTGTTCCACTCGTAGTGAACCATTCACTTCAAGATGGTTATATAGCCGTGAACTGATTACCCATGTCAGTATTTTCCAAAGTAAGTTCAAGCAAGCAATTAGTCTATAATTTTCAACATCTAGCCCTTTAGCATAATCTTTCATTATCAAAATAGTCCTTCCCTCTACAAGCCATTCTGGTATTTGGCACAATCTGATATAATCACCCAGAGAAACAGCAAGCTACTCATGGATTACAGTTAAGAATCACACCCAGTACCTATGAATTCTCTCAGTTCCGGGCCCTTTCCACTAAGACACGCACTTCATTTGTTTTCTCAAATCTTCACAAAAATTTGTGGATATCCTCTTCTTTATGCCCTTCCAGTCTTTCACTTACTCTAGCAACTCAGTCAGCATCAACCTTGTGGGAAGTCTCGCTTGACCATGTACTTGTCCAAAACTTTATAGCTTCTTGAGGGTTAGGAGTCACTGTTTTGGTTTCACTTCCTTCTAGATTTCTAGAAAACTTTGACTGGTTTGTTTTGAATAACCTGTTATTAAACTGCTGAGTTCTGTTACCTAATCTTGCCTGAATTTGACCTAGACATTTCCTTAATCTCTACAGGTTATCTTCTATTCTCCTTCTCCAATATGGTTCTTTTTTCTGTTTCGTTTTTGCTTCTTTCGTCCCTACCATTTCAACAACCAATACAACTCTTGCTTGAAAATGTCTCTGACATCTGTTATGCTCTCCAGTGACACCTTATTCATTACTCTGTTCACATTATTTATCGCATTCCTTAACTTTGTCTGGTCAAAATTCTTGCAATGAAAAATCTTTCCCTTTTCACTACTTCTCATTAATTCTTTCAGTCAAATTTAATTCATTATCTGTTATTTCTGCACTGGAAATCTCACAATTTTTATGTAAGCTATTTCCCTCCTTTTAAACTAAAGCATTATCTATCATTTCCATATTGTCATTTCTGCTTTCTTCTTCTAACTCTTGGCACTCTTGAAACATTTCTTAATGTATTTTAACAGAAGCAGATTCGAGCAAAATTTCAGCATATTCAATACCACCGGCTGAAGCACCGTGATTGGCTGTTTACTATGCTCCACCTGATCGATTCTATTTCAACTGGTGTAAGCCATCCTCTTGTACGTATTGTTCTAATCTGAATTATTATTATTGTTATTATTATTATCATTATTATTATTATGGTTGTTGTTGTTGTAATTATTATTGTTGTTATTATTATTTTTGTTGTTGTTAGTATTATTATAGTTGTTATTGTGATAATTGTTGTTGTTATTATTATTATTGTTGTTGTTATTATTATTGTTGTTATTCTTGTCGTTGTTGTTGTTGTCATTGTTATTATTGTTTTTGTTGTTATTATTACTATTATTGTTTTTATTATTGTTATTATTGTTATTTTTGTTATTATTGTTATTATTATTATTGTTCTTGTCGTTGTTATTGCTATTGTAATTATTATTCTTGTTTTTGTTATTATTGTTGTTCTTATTATTATTGTTGTTATTGTTTTTGTTTTTATTATTTTTGTTGTTATTATTATTTTTATTATTACTATTGCTGTTTTTATAGTTCATATTGTTATTATTATTGTTGTTTTTGTTATTATTATTGTTGTTGTTGCTATCATTATTGCTGTTGTTGTTACTGTTTTTATTATTATTGTTGTTGTTATTATAATTGTTATTATTATTGTAATTATTATCATTGTTGTTATTATTATTATCATTGTTGTTATTGTAGTTGTTATTGTTGTTGTTGTTGTTATAATTATTGTTGTTGCTATTATTATTATCATCATTATTTTCATATTTTTATTGTTATTATCATTATTGTTGTTATAATTGTTATTATTATTATTGCTATTATTATCATTTTGTGGTAATTATTATTATTATTATTATTATTATTATTGTTGTTGTTATTGTTATTATTATCATTATTATTGTTATTATTATTATTATTATTGCTATTGTTGTTGTTCTTCTTATTGTTTTTGCTGTTATAATTTTCATTATTGTTGTTGTTGGAATTATTATTTCTGTTGCTTTTGGCTATTATTATTGTTCTTGTTATTAGTATGGTTGTTGTTGTTGTTATTATTATTATTGTTGTTATTGTTATTATTGTTGTTACTGTTATTATTGTCGTTATTGTTATCATTATTGATGCTGTTATTATTGTTATTATTATTCTTTTATTGTAATTGTTTTTGTCGTTATTATTATCATTGTTGTTATCATTATTATTGTTGTTATAATTAATATCTTTATTGTTGTTATTCTTTTTCTTGTTTTTTAATTTATTTTCTTAATTTTACTATTATCAACCACGTTTCTATTTTTATTAAACCTCTACTTAATTCAAACCTTTTGCTAACCAGTGCCTAACAGCATTATCTATCTATAAATATTAACGCGAAAATGTTTGTGTGTGTGTGCGTGTGTGTGTTTTCGTGTATGTCCAAGAAAGGCTTCTTTCCGAGAACCGATCGGTCACCTCACAACTTCTTAAAACTTTTTATATCGCGCCTAAATGATAATATCTATGAGTTAACAACCGGCGTCGCCTGTCTATTTAATTTGCCCGACTTTGAAAAGATAAATATTCAACAATTTTCGATCGCCGCATGTGCATTAAGCTTTTTCGTATAATAATAAAAGCGAAACGGAGTTGCCGGGAACGTCCAAAAGCAATCAGCTTTGATCAAAGGTCGCCGTCTACCCCCCTCTCTTGCCCTTTTTGTTTTTGACAATATATTTATTTTTCCCCCATCACCCGATAAGAATCCACCCAAAATCCCCACTAGGGATCCCCCCACTTGTTTTCGGTGCCCCAGAAAACAGTAGGTGATCTAACTATCTAGAATAGCTCAGGGAGGGACCTTACTTACAATGCACTAATTTTATTTTTTGTACATTTTTTCTAGATTCCCCACCCCCCAACACGAACTGTTTTCTTTCAAATTCAAGAACTTTTAATTTATTCTTCTAATGAATTGAACTTTTTCACACACACATACACACTTAAAAAAAAAATGCACACACACAAACACACACAGAAATTGTAAATATATGCTTCGCTGCAGAAACGCTGGGGTTTTCATTAGTTAGTGTAGAGTCTACAGAGTGAATGAGGTATTGTGATAAATGTTGCCAGTCAAGAGTAAGGCGCCAAAGACTCCATAATCACTTCAGTAACAAAGACCCTGCAACTCCCCCGTCCTAGTTCTTATAGGGCCTTGTGCCTAAATTTTTTTGTTAATTGAATTTTTTACTTTTGATTTATTTTAATTTTATATTGAAACTATTCTGATTGTAATTTTTTCTTTTTCACGAAATAAATTATATAAATTTGATCAATGTGGAGTTACTACTTATATCAGACAATTGCTATTCAATTTGGACAATTCCCTAGTTATGGGGAGCTATCCCCCCCAAAAAAATCTTGGGAAAACAAAAAAAAAAGATAAATAAAAAAAGCGTTCCCACAGTAAATAAAATACTACCCCACAGTCAAAGTTGACCTCATTAAGTCATTAAAACGGGCACCTGCCAATTCTAAATACTTAAATACATTCAAAGGTGTCTCCATTAGTATTTCGTGGTGGCCCAATGGTTAACGTTCCACCTTTTTTTTTCACACTTTAATTTCCAACCTCAAGGGTTTGGGTTCGATCCTTCATACTTACCTACCAAAACTCTTTAAAAATTTTAACTCTCTCCCCCCCCCCGACACAAAAACCCGGGTGACCACACACACCTCCAAACATCCGAGCAACGCCGGGTACTTCCCGCTAGTCTATATATATATAAAAGGAAAAATGGGCGGGGGCGTTTGTGTATGTCTGTCAAAGGCTTTTTGCATTGGGGTTTTCGCGTCGTTAGATTCCACAAGAAGCTTTTTTATACTTCCCAGATCGTAATATCTCGCATTCACAAATGGAGATCCTTTCTTTCTTTTTTATTTTTTGATTGAGTTAAACAAAATTCCCACTGTGCCGTCGTCTCATGTGTTTGTTTGGCTTTTTGGTATAAAGTATGAAACTGTTCAAAAAAGTAGCAAAGCATTCTTGGCCTTTGGACCAGGATTGATGCTTCACTATAGCTAATTAGTCCTTGGTCAATGTAGGGGAAACCCTTCATACTAAGATGATTACTATTTATTTGGATACTGCCAGAATGCCCCCTTTTGTGGGGAGCTGGTTTTCAACCACATTAAAAACGACCTTGTGTCTAATTTGCTTTTGTGGGGAAGCAAATAATACAATGACAGAAAACGAGAACCTTACCTCGCCCCTGGCCAGGTTTAAAAGCAACGTTCATTTCTGCGGATGCATGGCGACTCCTATGATTCTTAAATTAATTACCCACTCATTGAATTCACTATCCTTTTTGGCCTCATAGTTAGCGAAGAAGACTAATTATCCTACGTTTTTGAGTTCAATCCCATCTCTCTCTCTATCTTTCTTTAATTTTTTTTTATTTCGTCCTTGTGCCAATATCCTCCACCCGGGCAAAAGTTAATTACCAACATTTGAATTCACTATCCTCTATTTTTCATGTTCTTTTCCTCTTTCACAGTACGGATTCGAGCCTGCCTCCCTACTATCACTTTTTAAATTTTTTTTTTTTGGCGGGGGGGCTCAACACACACCTCCAAATACCCGGACAAACGCCGGACACCCAGGCTACTTTACAATAATGGCAAAAATAGAATAGATTAGCAGTAGAAAAAAAATACAAAAGAACAGTATTAGAAAAGTATAAAAGTATATATAATTATAATTCTCTGAGTTTCTGAATTTTTTAGAACAGCCTCCACCCATTCTAAAAACTTAATGTCACAAGACGTCACTGAATCTTAATGAAGGATTTTTTGAAAGTTTTATTTAAATGATGCCAACATGTCTGGCTAGATACAACATTAACAAAATAAACGCTGTTCTTTTAGACATCTATAATTGTTTTGCTTTACACTGTAATTTAAAGAAACTTGCTATTTGTTCTTGTAAATAAAAACAGGGAAGGGAAACAATAACCAGGATGATAATAAGGACAATAGTAACGATTTCTTTTCCCCTTTTTAACACATGGCAGGAGCAGTGACACGAATGGCCATAGATAAAGTCTAATGTTTAGTGTACCATGACTCCCGACAACAAATAAAATAATAAAAAATAAAATTGTATGATGAAATATGACAACAACAAAAAAAAGATAACATGGTTGTTTATGAAGATAAAAGATTTTATTCTATTTTATTAGAAATAAAGATGTCTTTAGGAAAGAACTGTTGGAGATGATGATGATGATGATGATGATGATGATGACGATGATGATGATGATGATGATGATGGATCTGAAACTGCGGCTGCTTGTTACAACTACAATTGTTGCTGCTAATTGTAGTTGATTGGATTGGTTGGTTGGTTGTTTTACGACATATCAACCCTTTTCGGGTTATTTAATGCCGAATCCAAAGATTTTGAAGAAAAATTTTTTTTAATAGAATATATTTGTTGTTTTCAAGTCGGTTTCTATTTAACCCATAGTTGGAACCCTAACAGGTACTACCACTCCAGGTCAGAGTGGACCTGGGAGCAATGGTAATTAAAGGGTGGCTCCACACTCCCCAAAGCCCGCAAGCTGGGGCCTCACCACTGGATATAGTTTAAGGTCATATCCAGGACCCTCATTGAGGGACTTTTACCCTCTGCAGGGAAGCAGTCGGTGTATTCTAATGCCCCACCGACAGGGCCGTAGTTGATTGGAATAATTTATTATAATTGATGATGATGATGATGATGATGATAATGATGATGACGACGACGACAGTATTAGAATGTCGCCAGCTATTTTGAATCATTAAGGATCAGTTTGTTGCAATGTATGCTGATCCTTACACCAATGTTTGCAATATAGCAAAGCTTATTTGCTTTGGTTCTATTGATGGCAAAAACCGAGATACTGCTGATAACTGTTGTGGCTGAGTCAGTGCCGATGGAGTCATTGTTGTTCATTTTAACTTGTCATCAAATGCACATTGCTGCTGTTGGATAACTAAATTCATTGGCTGGTTTCAAAAATTCCCATTGGTCAATCGAAACTAGAGATGTGCAAAGAGAGACTAAATTGTCTTTATTTCTACACTTTACCTGTTGTTACATTTCAACAACTCGGACCCGCACATTGTCTGGTATGGTTACAGGAACAAACAAACCAGGAAGGATATAAAAAGTACTCAGCATTTTTTTAGGTGAATACAAAAAGCATTTATTTCGGTAATTTCTGACAACGCATTTCACTGTGTTCCAAAATGTCAAACATGTGTCAAACATGTCCGTCAAACATGTGTCAAACATGTGTCAAACATGTCCGTTAAGAAGCTCTTTTATGAACATGTCTTTTTCATTGCCTGCTTTTCCATTTTTTTCACCACACGGCGCATTGTTTCTCTCACTGCATATGAATCAAAACATGTCCAATCGCTTTCTTTGCTCGAAAACGTGCTGTCTTTTTCTTCTTCTTTTTTTCTTCTTCTTCTTGTGACGTCAGCACGTGCCCACTTTCTTAGTTTGCATATTTGCTAAAACGGCTGCTGCTGATAATATTTTCGCTAGTCAACTATCCTTGGCTGCTTCTAATTTTCTCACACACACCATATGTGCTATGTTACCTTAAGAGTGCACCGTTTGTTACACGTTTTTAAAAGATCTTGTGAGCATTTTCATCTACCCCTTTTTGGGTATCATTTTTTCCTCTTGCTCTTTTATAGCCATTATTGGTTTTTATTCCCATTTTTCAGATAAATTGTCCAGGTCAAATGTGTAACTTTATGTGCATTCCTAACAGCAAAAACGTAGTAGTTTATGTTTCTAAATCAAACAGATTCAACTTTAAGTTATGATGTTAAGCTGCTAACAGAGAAACGGATTCATCTGGTAAATATTATGTGAAAGTTGCTAGAAGAGATACAGTTACAATCTGTAGTTTTGTGAATTATTTTCTAACGTTAGTCTGTGAAGTTGCTAACAGATTGACGAACAGTGAAACATTATTTTTGTGGTTCAGGTAAAGATGAAAGACACAAAAGTATCATCAATTCCTGCCTCATTCTTTCTTTCTTTATAGTTTTACAACTGAAATAAATATGCATAGCAAATGTAGTTCATATTTTATTGATATGATATTCATGAAGATTCATTATAAACATTTCTTCTTGTTTTTAATAAAATCTCGGATCCAATTAGTCAACACTTGCTTTTATCCTTAAGTAATTAGCGTCTTTGGTAAGAAGTGTTTACTTATGAGAACTGAATCTGAAAGGAACATCTGTTGTCTGAACACATTTGATGGACGAAAAGAAACAAACAAAAAAAGCAAATGGCGCATATAAAGCTTGGGGGCAAAGGGAGGTAATTACGACCAAACGATTCGATTATCAGAACTCTTTTGAACTGGAAACTTTTGCTTTTAATAGTTTTGGTTTACTTTGATCTATCTGAACATTTAATTAATTTTGATACTCTGGACCTATTTTTTACCGGCAAAGTAACTTGATGCTGTTCATGTAAGAAAAAAATACATTTTCAATTATTCGGACTACTATTCTGATCTTAGTTGCTATTTTGTAACATTTATTTTTATACTAATGAGGATAAGAATAGATGATAATGTCAATTGGATGATGAACAGTACTATGAGAGGATTGACAACAAGAAGATGATTCAACACGTATTTGTTGACATTTGACGTGAAAACAGCTGTTATAGTATGCAGGGAAGCAGTTTCCTGGTAATGTGTTCCACAAATTGGAAGTTTTGGAGAAAGAAACTCTGTGCATGGAATTTCCACTTAGTTTTTGGTGAATTGATAAGAAAGAAAAGTTCTTTGCAGTTTTCATAAAGAGACACGTTTATGTTATGAATGTTTGGCAAGAAGGGATCAGTGATTGGAGCTCGATCGAGTATCTACCATGTAAATAACAAGTAAGAAAAGATTAACACTGCCTCTTCTAAGAGGAAGAGGCTGTAAGAGAAGAGATAATCTCCCACTAGATTGCGAAGTCGATTTTGTACTTTGTCAAGATACAAAGAGTGATCCGAGTGGCACCTCCTCAGATGTGGCAGCAAGACTCCTTCTTAAGACGTATCTGCCTCTACAGGTAGAGAACTGTACCAAGAGTTTGATATTTTATGGAGTGATAGAATGATCCAAATAGTTTTCCAGCAACGTTAGCAACAAATTTGGTGTAAGTCTTCCATTACATGTCTGAGGTGAAAGTCGGATATACTTTACTAAGTCTTTTATTTCTAGATAAATTTTTATGAATTTTTTAATCTTTATGGGAATAGATTCAGAAAATATCCAGTGCTTACAAATCTGATTATTTATTCAGCCATTATGACGTCATGAATACGTCATTTAGCCACTGTCTGTTTTGATGCCAACAAAAACATTTAAAAGCTAGTACTCACCTCTTGCAAGATAAAACACTCATTTTATCCTACATATTGTACTCCATCAAAATAAATGATTACATTTTTTTTTCTCATCTACTTTACTTTTATCAGCTCTGACGTCATCAAGATAAAAGTCATAGTATTTCTAACATTCCCATTCAATTGGGCTTAATCCATTACATATTTGAGTTAGTGGATTTTTTTTAATGCTCCAAATTAAAATCTAAAACCTTTTCATTCACATACATTTTTAGTGAAATAAAATAAGTTTTCTACAATTTTCACTGAAGTATAAAATCTAACCATCTTGGTGGATGATAAATGAAAGTTTCAATCTTTAATTAATCGATAGTTTCAATCTTTAATTGAAAGTTTCAATCTTTAATTGACGGAATCTCATTGGATTTATGAAACAAATTTTACCATTCCATAAGGATTCAGAAAATACATGATACTATTTGTTTCATAATGTGATTAAGTGATCGATTAACTACATTCTTGTTATTACAAGCTATGTAGAAAATGAAACAACTGTCGTGTTTTCACGATATTAATCTTAAGAGAGGAGCCTATTTAATTAGATCCAAGTGCACACAGTTGAATCGGATGTGACACTATGCAACCCTCTTATCAAACTTCATATCGCTTGGAACTATGAAGAATCTAATTGTTTAATTCTGAATGCTTACTTTTACTTACATTTTTCTTGGGAGTGGCATATTGAATCATCATCACCATCATCATCATCATCACCATCATCATCATCATCATCATCATCATCATCATCATCATCATCATCATCTGTTGGACGGCCTTTAGAAATTGATTTGCAAACTAACCTATTCCTGACTGTGTCTTTCTTTATGCCTCTTTCTCTGAATCCATCCTCATCACTTCATCCCAGTTTTTCTTATCTGTCTCCTGTGAACTAACTGTATTACTTCATCTCTTCTACATCTACTAATTCAAAAACTCATCCATTCTTTCAATGTGGCCATACCGTCGAAGTCTCCTGCTCTGCAAATATTTCCTTATATTTAATCTTTCTCTGAGATCATCAGGTCTAAGCCTGTCTTAAAATCTTACATTACATATCCATTGTATCATTCTCATATCATTTCTCTCCATGCAACGCATGTCCTCAATCCAGAAACAGATAATTTAACACAGTTATATAATTTGCATTTTGTTACCTTATATGAGCCTCTTTCTCTCTTTTCTCTCTTTCTCGTTTTCTCTCTATCTCTCTTTTTTTTTTTTTAAATCTCTCTCTCTCTCTTTCTCTCTCTCTCTCTCTCTCTCTCTCTCTTCATTTAGCATCATTTTATTTTTTCCAAACAATTTTTAATATTATACAGACTCACTCTTCTTTCCTAACTGTTCAGCAGGTCAACTGTCTTAAAATTTTGTATAATCTTGTCTAATTACTTACTTCCAAATTAAACTTCCTGCAAAACAGAAATCTATGCTTCTGTAACAGTTCATCCAGGAAGATGGGTGCTTTACATGGTCTTACCAGCATAACTTATTCATCCTTAGGATAGTATCTATAATAAGCAAATATAATGCTTTCAACAAATCATCCAACCTAAAGTGTTGGGTTTAGCCAGATTTCACAATGTAAATCCAGCTAATCATGAATATGCACTGCAGTTGGATGATGACGCTTACAGATGAGATAGGGAACAAAATTCGCTGCCATATAACATGACACTTCTGATACAGCTGCTGTACATATTAGTAGGGGTAGGCTATAGAAACAAAATTTTTCAAATAAATGCCAAAAGTGGCTTATTACCTTTATTTATATGTAAATAGATGGGAACAAGTGATTTTGTTCAAAATGGGTCAAAATTGGAGGGTCGCTGGCCCCAAACGTGATTTGACCGCGTCGACGCATGAAAATGGCCCAAATTTCGCCCCCGAACACACTTAATCACTTATTGAAAGCCACAGGGTGCATTTTTTGGCTATAAATGCATTTGTATCATTAAATCTAACATTCCCATTGGCTATCCCACAAGTATAGGGTCTTTTAGGGTATCTCAGAATCCAAAATGGGTCAAAATTACCCCAAAATTAGCCAAAAATGGTCGGAAATCACGGATTTTCCAAAATGCACCTCCCTTGAGCCCAAAGACACCTCTACATGGCAGAAACTGTTGGGAAATGCTTGAAGCAGGCACTCTCCTAACTTTTGCACTGTTAATGAGGGATATAAGGACCTTTAAAAGGGGCTAAATATGGCCGATTTAGCCAAAGAGAGTCAAAAAGTCCCTAAGAATCAACATAGGTTGTCAAAAAGGGGCTTAATTTGAGTTATAGATGGAAAATTACCAAATAAGGAAATGTTTTCTTTCTGTAACAATGCAATGGCATCTTTAAATAGACACGATAACATTGCATTGCATTAATTGTGAATTTGATTGAACTTTGCTTTCTTTTTCAGTTAATAAAATGCAATGAACATGGCTGGTATAGCAGGGCAGATTGACGAAGATTATAATTACGACGATTGGACTGATCTTCTGCTTGATTCTCTTCCAACTGAGGCTGAATGTGTTCAAGCTGTGCAACATCATGCTGCCAAATATGGTACCACGACACAGAAAAATCATATTCACCAGTTCTACTTGCGATTACTACAATTGTGGCAGAAAGCCTTTGGAAGTGATGTTCGTTATGTTACAATACCTGGGATAAAACATAAACTTGATCGATCGCTAAAAATTTACGACAAAGATGGCTACAAAGCAAAGGGTTCCAGACGTGTGAATATGATTAAATGGAAACGAGAGCACCATGTTCTTCTCAATATACTTTCAAAAGATGTGAATCCTGATGAATTTGATGTACATGAACGAAGATTCTTTGTCGATCAAAAGTCTCTCTCTCGCAAATGGCTCATTGACACTTTCCACGTCGATATGGAACATGAACGGTTTCTGGCAGAGCAAGAACTGCACAATCGTTTGGATTTGGACGATGATCAATTTGAAGTGGAGGATATAAGTGACCAATTGCCAGAGCATGATACCTCAAACAATTTGAACTACTCATTAAACAGATTGGGTACAATCCGTAGCACTGTCCCATGTACCGAGATCGCCACCCAAACACATATCACTTACAATCTGCGAACTGGTAATGTGAAGTGAAGCTGTGTCTTGAAATAAAAAAATAATTCCTTTGCTAATTACTCATACCTTTTATCAAGTTATTCAATATATTGTTTACAAATCGAGAAATAGCGAATCGAGGGCCATTTTCATCAATTTTGGGGTAACTATGAGAACAATATGAATTCAGACTCTTCTTGGACAGCATTTTATTGACATTCAATGTTCAATTTACAATTAATTACTTTCTGAGAAGTTGATATAGCAAAGTTACGATGTTTCTAAAAAGTATCATTGATGAATGAACTAATGATTCATATGCTATGTACTGTAAAGCGTAATTTTGTCATTTTTGGATTGTTTTGACCCTTTTTACATCCCCCAAAGATCTCTAAATACCCTAAATACAAATGGATAAGATAACAGGGTGGTTATTTCAGTCTTCCAACTGTAAAAAGCCATACAGGAGTGTTTATAGGAGCCCGATGAGATATAATACCTGCATTTTGGGGATTATCCGTGATTTTCGTTCATTTTTGGCTAATTTTTGGGTAAATTTGACCCATTTTGGACCCTTAAGATACCTTGAAAAGCCATATATAGGTGGGATAGCCAGTGAGAATGTTAGATTTAATGATATAGAGCCATGTATGGTCAAAAATTGCACCCTGTGTGGCTTGGGAGGTGCATTTTGGAAAATCCGTGATTTCTGACCATTTTTGGCTAATTTTGGGGTAATTTTGACCCATTTTGGACTCTGAGATACCCTAAAAAGCCCTATACTTGTGGGATAGCCAATGGGAATGTTAGATTTAATGATACAAATGCACTTATAGTCAAAAAATGCACCCTGTGGCTTTCAATAAATGATTAAGTGTGTTCGGGGGCGAAATTTGGGCCATTTTCACGCGTTGATGCGGTCAAATCACGTTTGGGGTCAGCGACCCTCCAATTTTGACCCGTTTTGAACAAAATCACTTGTTCCCATCTATTTACATATAAATGAAGGTAATAAGCCACTTTTGGCATTTATTTGAAAAATTTTGTTTCTATAGCCTACACCTAATATTAGCAAAAATAGTCTACTATTGACTAGTGGAAGATTTTTAATGCATTTTGATACAAAGTCATTGTTGGAAATTTTAGTATACCGCCCCTCCCCTCATATACAGCTGTCATTCATATTGTGATTAAATGAGTTTTGATAGTGGAAATTATTATTTGGAAAATGTAAAATAGTTAACTCTTGACTATTTAGCCACAGACATTATTTAGATTATTGTTTTTTTTTTAATTTTTGAGATGAGGATTTACTATTGTATTATTTGAATTATTCGAACTACTGTTCTCATCTTGTGTGTTATTTTCACAAGGTTTCAGCTGATGTAACCTCTGACCTTCTCCGGGTGTATCTTGTCGAACTTGAGAATCTTTCTATCGAACTCAGAAATCTGCATGGAATTTCGAACAGAACCGTTTATTTAATTCATGAGGATATCATACTCTGTTTCTGTTAGCCATAACTTGGTAGAAGTCCTAAGTAATTCGTAATTGTATTCTGAGTTTCACCCTGACTGGGGATTGAACCCTCAACTTGTTGAAGAGTGTTATTTACAACTGAATTTTACCAAGTACTTCATTTATTACTCCACAATGCACGTCAACATGTGCTTGTTGTTATAATTAATATTTTTATGTGATTGAAAAACACAGATGATTGCGGAACAATTACGATGCTACAGCAATACAATGGTCGTTCCAAAATTAAGGTTTTCTATTTTTTAACTAAAAAACTAAAACGTTGAAAACCAACAAAGACGGGAGTATTACGATTAAAACAAGCCATTTTTTTGTGCTGAATTTACTTTTTGACATAGTCACGATTATTATCAATGAACTTTTGATACTTCAGTTGTAAAATTTTGGAGCACATTTTGCTACTCATATCTAAGTCGCCACTCTGAAGTCGATGAACCCATCTCCAAACTGTGCTGACATCAGCTTTGTAAACGTTTAACAGGTGCCAGTGAATATTGATCACTTCAATTTTTTTCTGCTAGGACGAATTCAATGATGCATCTCTGCTTCTGATGCACGTCCATAACAGGGGTTGCTTTCTTAGTGTCTCACAGCGTCAATATGTGCAACAGCAAAAAAGAAACTTTCAGGTCATGAATGCATAAGTTCAGTTATCATAACAATGCAATTTGCAATCCCCTCATTTGAGCGGAATAAAAAATAGGAGGTATTACTTATGAAACGTTCCTTGTAAAACAATTTAATCTATTTTCTTGATCACCAGACTATAATAAAGGTGTAGTATCTGTTCTGTCTTCAGTCAGACGAGGAAAAAATTTCCCTTGCCTGGGGTAATTTTTAATCATCATTTTTGGGGAGCTGGATATCTCCTGCAAAATAAAAAACAATCTTGTATCTAAGTATTCAAAACAGTATTTATGGACTTAAACTAAGTGTAATATTTGCTTCATTTATAATTTATTTATTATTTTATTTATTTACTTTGTATTTATTTATTTACTCATTTTTTTAAAAGAAACGTAGAAAAAGCATTTTCAGCAGCCTAGAAACTCTTGCTTCCGTTATTTTGTCCCTCAGTCCTGATCTCAAACGAATGAGCAATGGTTCTGACAAAGGGGAAGAAAACGCTGTATACCCAGTCGGCAGTTTTGTGTGAGCAGTTGCTAGAGATGACTAAAGTATTTTTTCATACTGCTCTTGTTGCCATGTCATTAATAAGGTGCTGGAGGTAAACGTTTTTCTGGGTTGATATTATCCACCTGATAATCAAAAACTCAAACCTTGGAGTAACTCCTGAGAAGGAGCAGATCAGCAGATGTAAAATACCGGAGCTGCTGCATTACCATTTGGTGAATGGAGTTTAGACCATGCAGTAGTTTCTAGTGGGGCCTCTTGATGCTATAGTGGTGGGAACTGCTACGGCTTTTCCTTTTCAATGGTCTACAAAGTTTTCCTTTTTCACTAATTCTTTCACCCCTATTCTCTCTCTATTGCTTCCACTCTGTCCTTTTTTTATAACTCTGCTGACCTCTTACACAAACTCTACGACCTAACTATGAAAACTTCCAACAAACAAATCAAGAAAAACTCAGAACCACAACTTTCACAGTAGACTCCCACTACAAGATCTCCTTCTCTAACATCAGGGGTCTATGTTTCAAGTTTCCAGAGGTTGAAATCTAATTGTAAGAGACCAAACCTGATCCATTGTTCTTGTTTGAAACTGGCATTGATTCATTTGCTTCCTTACCCAATTTCTCTATCAAAGGCTATTCTAATTTCATATCCAAACCTGACCATCAAGATTGCCATGAACATGGAATATGTGCCTCAAGAATACCTTCCCTTGTGACAGGGGCATCTTCAAAGAAGACCCTGAACATTCCTACATGGGCTTTAAAGTAGTGCTTATTCACAGCACAATATTTATGTTTGTCCTCTACGGTCCTCACAATGATGGAGTAGCTATCTTTAATAGTATCGCTAAGCTAATTGATCATACTCTGTCTGCTCATCCCTCAGCCAACTTTCACGTCTGTGGAGAATTTAATGTTGAATGTTAGTTCACTCAAACAAAACTGACGACAAAGGGCAATTTTGTCATGATTTCTCCTTTTCTTATGACCTAACTCATATTGTTAATGAACTCACTCGTGTACACGATGCTGATGGAAAATTTGCAAGTCTTTACATTTTTTCTAACAACATGCCCTGGACTGTGTTCATCCTTAGTTTTGTCTTCACTAGGATCATCTGATCACCTGGTTTTCTCAATAAAGAAAAAAAAAATAGCAAAACCTTAAATATCCCTCTCCATTGAACAAAAGTATCGATACTCGATGGCTGACTGGAACTGTTTTGAACATCCATATCGAAACTACCCTATGCTCAATGTTTAAACAAAATCCATCTGATATAGCATATGACTTAACTGATTGGTTAGCTATCGCCATAGACAGCTACATATTCTCCAAAAATTCCGACAGAAACCGAACAGCCAGCCTTGGTACACTCCTGAATGTGCTGCTGCCATTGCTTACAGAAACCACTTTCTTCAATTGCTTAAAACTAAAGTTATCTTTAGAACTGCCAGCAATCAATGCAAAAGGATTATAGAAAACGTGAGAGTGTGATATGCTCCGTCTATTAAGTCCAAAGAAAAACAGGTTTGTTTCCTATGAATTTTGATGAATAACAAACAAGATCCTAAATAGATGCGAGTCCTCTATCCTGACCATCATCAATAGGTGATTTTGTCAGCATTTGACAAAGCCAAACTGTTTGTCAAGAACTTTGCAGCAAACTCAACCCTATGTGATCAGAGCCACCTACTTCCCGAATTTACTTCCAAGACTGAAAATAATCTAAGTGACATCCACATATTTGTTCTTGATATTGACACATTCATCTAGAATCTTGATGCAAGCAAAGCAACTGATTCTGACAATATTTCAGTTATATTATTCAAAAAGCCGCAACCGGAACTAGCACTCATTCTTGCAAAGCTGCTCAATATAAAGGAGAAATGCTTCTCAACATCTTGGAAAACCCAATGGTTTGCCCAATATTTAATAATAGTCTTCTGTATCTCAGTACAAACCATTTGTCTTCTGCGCATCATGAATAAGTTGCTTGAATCTGTGTTAAATAGAAAAATTGTCAACCATCTCAGCAAAAACAACCTACTCAGTGGCAAGGAATATGGTTTCTGTCCTGCGAGATCTACAGCTGATGTACTGACTGTAATTCCGCATATGGTCAGTAAATCTATCGACAGGAGTTTCCTCTCAAGAGAAATAGCTCTGGACATATCAAAGGCATTTGATAGGGTTTGGCATACAAGATTTCCAGTTATGGAATATCTGGAAATGTCTTCTCAACCATCAAATCTTTTCTCATCGATAGTTTTATACAAGTAATCGTCGATGGGCCAAAGTCTGAATCTCAAGGTATCAACACTGGCATACCTCAGAGATTCATCCTGGATTCAACTCTCTTCCTTTGTTGAAATATTTTTGGGATATATTTGTTCTGCTTTTATTTTTTCCTCTTCTTCCTTCCTCTTGATTTTGCTTCATTGCTGCTGATGTTGTTGGTCATGTGACTAATTTCTGCCTGTTGATTGATCTGCACATTACCGTGTTTTGTGATAAAATTCAAGCTGAGGTTGGCAGTTCGGATTTGACACTTGAAATGTGTTGATGTGCTTCTTTTCTCTGTCTAAACAGAACGTTAAAATGTTTAAGTGAAGTCTAAGTTACCTGGTGAAGTTTATAATGTTGAAGTGATTGTGTCTAAGTTACCTGACGAATTCATATCTTGCTGAGAGAAATCTAATTCAATGAAATCCAAAAAATCTGTTGAGAACTTGGCGGTTAAATATGTCGGAAAAATACCAGCTTGCAGGAGAGCAGACACATGTGCGAAATATTCTCACTAGGAAAGATTGAATTGGAAGTGTCTATCACTGTAACTAGGTATTTTCTGCTAAGGCCTGAAGAAAATGGATACGTCTCAAGCTGCAATTTTTCTAAGTCAAAAGAAAAGAATATTTCTATTCTGATCGAACTCAAAGAAGGAACTAGGAAGTTTTTTTTTAACGGACTTCTTGCCTCTTCAAAGAACGTTATTATACAAAGAATTATGAGTTTTTTTTTTTTACAGGTTATTCCTCCAGGAAAATGAGGGAATAAATTCCTCACTATAAAAGAACATTCTTGGAACATTATTTCGGAGAATAAGTTAGCTTTGTCTGCAGATATTTCAACTAATCTGCATAAGAGGATTTTTATTTTAAAATAGACGATATTACAAAAATGCAAGCTCAAATTGCAAACAAAGGGAGCTAACTCCTTTTGACTTTGCTAAAGTATTTCGACCTTTCTAAAGAAAAACTCTACTTTGGTTGGAATCTCATATCACAGCAGTAAGTAAAAAAAGGGCCTTCTCAACCCATCTGTCTTTCTTTCTGCCTATCTTTCATAATTGTTACCACAGAAAAGACTTTCTTTGTAGCTAAGAGCAAAATCTTAGTGAACTTTTTTAGGCTCTAAGTTTCTTTTTTTTCTTTTCCTAATAAAATTGTTTGTTTGTTTTTAATCAGCAAGTCTTTTCTCTTCTCATCTTTTTATTGTCGCTTTTCTCTATCTTTGTGTTGGTGATGTTTTTATACATCGCAGTGATCTTCATTAAAAGTGATGATAATAATTTCGACACTTTATCTTCATCAATGATCTCCCAAATCACATTCTAAGTTCAGTCATCAACATATACACAGATTATACTACCATCTACGGCAACACTTCAAAAGCCAATAATGACCAAGATCTCTTTGAGTCTCTCTCCTCCGACCATGAGCATGTGGTGTAAGGAGGTAAAAAGTGGTTAATTTTAAATTGTCCAAAACCAAGCTTTTATTTTTTCACCATAAACGCTCTAATCTCCACTTGGGCCCAATTGATATGAATAGCTATTGTTTAAAAGCGGCTCCATATTTTGACAAACTTCTGGCTGTAAACTTTACTCCTGGCCTTAAATGAAAGATTTATACCAAACCTGCTGGCAAGATCACCAAAAAAATGGTTGCATTATTTTACTGTTCCGAAAGGTTTCTAACTCCCAATGCAATCCTCTACCTATAAAAGCCAGATACGTCCTAAAATGAAATACTGATGCCATATCTGGGCGGGAGCTGCTCGGAACATCCTATACTGCCTTGACAAAGTTTAAAACCGGCTTTGAAACCTAGGAGGTGATGCCCTTTTCTTTTTCCTTGAAACCTTTTTTCCACACCAGAAATGTTGCGAGCCTGTCTTTTTTCCATCCTTATTTTCATGGCAAGTTCTCGTCTGAGCTTCAATCTATGGTCCTCGCCCCTTGCCAAACTTTCACAAAAAATACTTGTCTAGTTACAATGAACATCAAAAGTTTCCCCTACTCTCTACCTCTGACTAAATCTAAACACATATTCCCTGACAACATCTTTCCTAGAACTACACATTTGTGGAACTCTGTTCCACAAATGTGTAGTCTGTCCCGTGGGGAGGCATAGTAAATAGTTACAATGAACATCAAAAATTTCCCCTACTCTCTACCTCTGACTAAATCTAAACACATATTCCCTGACAACGTCTTTCCTAGAACTACACATTTGTGGAACTCTGTTCCACTGGTCTGCTTTCTAGCTGATTACAATATGGTCGTCTTTACATCCAATGTAAAAAAGTTCCTGTTGAGCCCTCCCCCCCTCAATAATCGATTTCCACCCCATTTCCGCCACTAGCTATTAATATGCTGTTATTCTGGTGGTCATGGTGCACTCAGTAACCCTTATCCTTGAGTAACATTTGGGCCTTGATAACTGGTGACTCATGTAAAAAAAAAAGATGAAAAATTGTAACATAAAATTGTGGTACCATATGGAGATCATAGCATTAATTGTCTACATGGAAGAGGTAGCTCGTACACCGAGTAATATACATGTGGGATAACCCTTGTTGTGTATTCTGAAGCATTCCTGCTTGGATATTGGAAATGATCACTCACCTCTGACCATGGACGCTGTAGTTAAGAAATTAGCTCTAGGGGCGCTGTCGGTACCAGCACAATATTGTAATACTTAGTTCGGAGTCTCATCTATCCTATAAGGTTAAGAATTATATTTAGAATAGGTGTGAAGTTTTGTTTCCGGGGGGGGGGGGAATATGTGTCAGGAGTGTTAAAGTGTCCAGAGCTTTGCATTCGAGCAAGTCTGTATATTGGAACATGTAACTTGTGTAGAAGTAGGGGTTGACCACATGAGACATTTTAAGTAGGGTTTTCTGTTTTGATCTCTTACATAACTACGAGTATAAGTGATTTATTATGATTTATGGAATGGGTGTGCTAGTAAAGGGTGCGACTTTCCTTTTTACTTTTTTCTTTTTCTACATCAAATTTCTTAATCGTAATATTCATCTTGTACTTTTCTATACTTTTATAAATGAGCTTTCTTTTCTTTTTTTACTTTTTGTCAAACGAATGTTCATTATAAATCGAAACTGTTTTATTGTCCCTCACTTTTATTCTTTTTCCTTTGTTTCCCGCCTCCCCTCTCCTTTACACCTCATTCTATTTTTTTTCTTATTTGTTTTTTTATTTTACATCCATTTTTTTTTTTTTTACCTTTTTCCGGGTTTTCTTTTGTCTTTTCCCTTTTTTCTTCATTGTTTTCTTTAAGGACTCAGATTCTTCAAGGAATCTTTGTTGAATTCCCGATAGTCACCAATTCATTGGAGATGAACGCATGGTTTTTATCGATTCGTTACTTAAAATCTTCTTGTTTTCATGTTTATGGTGCCTATTATTAATCTTCAGTGGTGCTACACAAGTTGGAGGCTGAACTGCTAGAAAAGCTGAAATGAAAATCATTAATAAAAGCTACTTTTAGCTGAGCAAAATTCTACCACATTTAAAATGAATAAAATCAATGCCTATATTTTTAGTATTTTGATAGTTGTTATTTTATTCTGGACTTCACATTCAATGGATTCTGTAAGGAAGAAGAGAATAACAAACTCTAATTGTTTTTAGTTGAATATCTATATTCATTTTTGTTCCGTTTTGTTCCCCATTTTAACAAAATTAGCAAATCTCTTTTCCTTTTCTGATGGCATAATTCCTTGTGAGGTTTTAATATCTATGTATCTTTAGTATCTATGTTTCCTCGCTTAAATAATTCAACTTCTAACCACACCAGTCAATGCATCTTAAACAATAATAAAATAATCGTTGCTTAAAGAAATGTAACAAAACCACATCCAATATATTACAATTATAGAAGCTCAATTTCAATCTTTGAACTGCACCTATAAGTCTTCTTGCACAGACATACACAGATATAATATATATAATATAATACCCCCCATATAAAGGTATTGAGTGGGGGGGGGCCAATACCTTTATACATAATGATTCATAATTATCATTTTCTTTAACTTGGGTTAATAAACATCTCCTCCTACAGAAAGTTTGGGTTTGTATTACTGTACACATAGATTCGAAAAAGTTGTCAAAAAACAAATATCTAACAAATAAATGTTATCAAAGGCAAGATAAGTTACTTTTCTACCTAACTGGATATGTTTTCAGAGTTTTTATTTAATGTAACATGTTTATTCAGCTCGAAAACCATACAGTGTTTACAGATGTATTGGAAAATTCAAGATGGCGTCTGACTCTCTTTAACACGGTAAGTTTGGGAAAAGGTGTTATAAATAAAAAATTGGATAAAATACTATTAAAAACCCGCTCAATATATGTTACCATGACATAGGTTGACATATATCCGGCGGGTTTTTAATAGTATTTTGTTTAGTTTTGTTATTTATTACACCTTTTCCCAAACTTACCGTGTTAAAGAGGGAGTGAGGTGCCATCTTGAATTTTCCAATACATCGGTAAACACTGTATGTTTTTCGAGCTGAATAAACATGTTACATTGAATAAAAACACGAAAAACATATCCAGTTAGGTAGAAAATTAACTTATCTTGTCTTTGATAACATTTATTTGTTATATATTTGTTTTTTGACAACTTTTTCGAATCTATGTGTACAGTAAAAGAAACCCGAAAGTGTAACCCCTCGGTGCAAATATTTCAGCCATCTCACATTTTGAATAAACTCGCCTGATATAAAAAAAAAAAAAAAAAAAAAAAATCACTGTAATCTTCTAAACAAAAGAAAAAGGGGGATAACCACTGGTGTCACGGTGGTTGCGGCCCCTGATGACTGCCTTTTTTTTTAATCTAGAAACCCTGTAAAACACGATAGCAGCGTTCGTTTTTTTCCCTGTACTTAATCAACACCCATCCTGATATCGCACCGCGATAGTAATCGATATTTAGCAAGTATCGATTACTTCTTATACCAAACATCACACGTAGAGTCCAAGAATCTGTTGCCATAGCAACAATCTGGTTTCAGAAAAAAAGATCTACTACTGATTATTTAATTAGATTGGAGACAGGCTTGTATTAGAAAAGCATCCATTAAAAAGGAGCAGTTAAGATTCAATCGTTGTGATTTGGAGAAGGCGGATGACACTACCTGGAAGTATAATGAAAAACTTTGCAAAATCGCAAATTAATAAGCAGAAAGGCCCTTTTTAGCAAAATTTTCTTGAAAAACAGAAATTTAAAGTGAGAGTAGAAATCTATGACATGAAATAATATGAAAATGGAATACTTCAAAGAAATATCCAATCAGTGGCCATTTTATAACAAGATAAATAACATTTCAGAAAATAATTACCTTTCTTGTTACGATTCAAACGCTCCAGTTTCATTTTTTTAGCAAAACTCAATTTTTGCTAATTGTGTTCGAAAACTGTTTTCATTAATTAATTTTCTACCTAAACATCTGTCATACTTTTTTGTATATGTTCATTACTGTGACATAACAATTAAGTAGATACCATTGGTTTGCAGGATTGACAGGGCAACCAATTTATAATCAGGATTTATCAATTTATAGGACCGAGGTTGCATGTGTTGCAATTTTGTTGAAATCAAAAGTAAGAGTGTATCCACAGGACCATTAAACGTAAATTTTAAAGGAGAGCCAATTAATAGAAAGGTTTCACCAATCCACACCCTTACATAGTTTGTAGGATGTGAGATCGGTAAGATCACCAATTTGTAATCAGGATTTATTAATATATATTCATTTTATTCAAGTCGAAAGTAGGAGTATATCGGTTGGACCAGTAAAGGTAAATTTAACAGGAGCACTGATTAATAGAAAGGTTTCACCAATCCACATCCTTACATAAAGAAATAAAAATGAAATCCGGAAAATAACGACACTCGACAAAGAACACAAAATCACTGTAAAAAACCGCCCCGCCTTCATTTTTGGCGACTAAAAATCCGACAAATCATTAAACTTGAATGAATGAAAAATTGTATTTTTTTTACTTGTGAGTCACCACTTATCAAGGTTCGGAGGTTACTCGAGGATAAGGGTTAATGAGTGTATGGTAGTCAATGAGAAAATATTGCAGTAATCGTTAGTAGTGGAAATTTGGTAAATTAGATTATTAAGGGGACAGCTCATCAAGAACCTGTTCACATTGAACTTGAAGACTACCATATTGTAGTTAGTTGGAAAGCAGGAAAACGAAACAGTTCCACAGTTCTAAGAAAGAAGCTTTGTTTATGGAATCTACGTTTAGGTTATAGGAATGTAGGCCAGGGGGTCACAAATTTATTATCGGGATTTATCAATTTATTGGACTGAGGTTGCGTGTGTCGCAATTTATTGAAGTCGAAAGTAGGTGTGTATCCACGGGACCATTAGAAAGGTTTCGCCAACCCACTTACTTATATGAAAAAATAAAAATGAAATCCGGAAAATAACGATACTCGACAAAGAACACAAAATCACTGTATTAACATGAAATAAACCACAATCATTTACGTGTTATGAATATTAGTCTTAATTGATCCAACATAAGTATTTTCTTGTGTGGGATGTTTATAATGAAGAATCAATGAAGTGAGGATTTCGTAAGAATAGCACGAGGCTTGAAATTACTGATTTTTATGATAAGAGTGCCACATGTCGGCTTAAGGTCCATGTGGCTATTTTTGAGGAGAACAGTCCATAAATCATAAAAGTGAATACATGTGTGTGTGTGTGTGTGTGTGTGTGTGTGTGTGTGTGTGTGTGTGTGTGTTCATATCATAAGAACAGTGTTTCGAAATAAAATTGTTTAAAGGAAAATTCAAGTCCTCACTAAATGTGATAAGTTTCAATAAAGGTAATAAAGTTCATGTTTGTTGCGATTAAAGAGGAAACTGATTTGATTTTTGTCGGGCAAATCTTTATATACAGGTCTTCTCGAACGTTCAAGCCTGCCTATTTACTGTATTTATACACGAGGGAGTGTAACATAGTTCCTTTTGTTTTATGTGTGCGGTGATCGCATCACGACATTATATTACTATGCGTTCTTCATACACATGGGTGTATCAAAGCAGTGGTCACTGTGAAATGCTACAGCTGGGCATTTATTCCGGCCGGGCATAGCAGCTGCTACATCACTCCTCTCCTAGACAAGAAGTCGATCTAATGAGAAAGAATAAAAATACTGCAAGTATTTCACTAGGTATAGGCAGCAAATCAAAGTGGGAACCTTATGTATATGCCGGATTTGGTGGAAGTTGTAGCACTAGGTAGCATAATATTGTTAGGCATGTCTTAGCTGACACTGTTTGAAAGGTATATCTTGGTTGATAGCTGCCCAAAAGAAAAGTGACGTCACTGTGTTGCGTGGTTACCTGGTGAGATAAATGGTGCAATTTTGAAGTAAACGAGCCACCTGTGTTTGAGAGGAACATTATGAACGTTCACGTCTGAGGAGCTGAGCGATAGATAAACAGAATATCATAGGTTAAATAATTCCTTGTCATTCCTCTGGTTTAAGTGCAAGTGGGTTTGCACTGCCAAGTACAAGTTGGTCTGTACTGGTGTTATTGATGACTTGAATGGCATCAATATGCATGCGTGAATATGTATCGGGATTGCTTAAGAATCGGAAGTGCTTGTAATGAACTCGTTCTGAAGGTGTCATGTGTGATTGGCCCAAAGGGAGGCATTATTAAATTTTGCATGTGCCAAAAACAGCGGTATCTCCAATATGCTCTGCATGGCCGTGGTTGATGTGAGAGCATCTGTCTCCATTATATCACGAGTTTCATGGGAGATTTGGCGTTGATAATCACTGCTGGCAATGATGTAAGTAAAATCCCATTGATGGGCGAATTGTTCAACGTGCTGACTATTTTTGCTGGAATCAAGGCCGCCAGTTTGTAGAGAGGACTGAGGTTTCATGTGCCGTCAATTCACTGTTGTCAGAGTTTGATTCATAGGGAAGCTGTGTTTTGTTTAATTTTCGATTTTTGAACGATTATTAGCATAAATCGCTACTTTATTGATATCAGTGTTGTTAGTTTGTAAGGAGGTTTATGTTTGTGCGTCGCTGATTTACTAACGTCGCATTAGATGACTGAAAAAGAAAGATTAGTTTTGCTCTTTTTTTTTCTTCCTTTCGGAATCTGTTCGTTTCTTTTTTTGTAACATTCTATACAGCTCATGCTTTTTTTTTAATGAAATGATCCACGATTTCTTTTTTTTTTTAACAAAACCCATAAGAAACTTGATGAGAACCGTGAATAGTTTGCAGTCTTTTTTTTTTTTTTTTTTTTTTTTTACACAGTGATCACCACTTATCAAGGCCCGGAAGCCACTCAGGGATAATGGTTATTGCAAGTACATAAAGTTAGTGAGGAGATTTGCTGAAGTGTTTACTTAAGGGGGCGGTTCATTAGGAATTTGTTAACATTGGACTTGAAGACATCCAAATTGTAGTCCTGAGGGAAGCAGGCAGACAGAACAGAGTTCCACAGGCGTGCAGTTCTAAGAAAGAAGCTTTGTTCATGAAATCCGCGTTTTGATTTAGGCACAGATATAGAGTGGGGGAAATTTTTCACAGTGGATTCAGCTAGACGGGTGTTTCTCGTGAAAGATTGGCGAGGGGGGACCAGAGATTGGAGTTCAGACGAGCATCTGCCATGGAAATAATGATAAAACAAGGACAGGCTCGCAACGTCTCTTCTGTGGGAGAGAGGTTGCAGGGTAGAAAAAAGGGCATCCCCCACTAAACCACGAAGTCTATTTTGTACTCTGTCAAGGCAGGATAGGCTGTTTTTAGCAGCTCCTGCCCAGATATGGCAACAGTATTCCATCCTTGGACGTACTTGGCTTTTATATAGATAGAGAATTGCATCAGTAGTGAGATATCTTCTGGAGCGGTAGAAGGATCCCACCATCTTTCCAGCGACCTTGGCAACAGACTTGATGTACGTGTTCCATTTCAGATCAGGAGTAAAGGTTAAACCCAGAAGCTTGTCAAAACATGGAGCCTCACCCAGACGAGAGCCATCCATCACAATTGATGCCAGCTGGGGATCAGAGCGTTGATGATGTAAGGATAGGAGTTTGGTTTTGGATGCATTAAAGGTAACCAGCCACATCTTCCCCCACTGAACCACGCGCTCGAGATCAGAGGAGAGAGAATCAGAGAGAACTTTGTCATTTACAGCCTTTGATGTGTTGCCGTAGATGGTTGTGTCATCAGCATAGATGTCAACGAATGATTTAAGTATGTGTTTAGGGAGGTCATTGATGTAGATCAGGAAGAGAGTTGGGCCCAGGATTGACCCCTGGGGGACTCCAGCATTTATATTGCAGGCCTCCGATTTTTGTCCATCGACCACTACTCTTATGAGCCTATCGGAGAGAAATGATTTAATGATTGAGAAAACATTTCCCGTTATACCGTAGCTGGAAATCTTGTGAAGTAGACCCTTATGCCATACCTTGTCAAAGGCCTTTGATATGTCAAGAGCAATTGCCCTAGAAAGAAAGCCTTTGTCAAGAAATTCACTTATCCTGTGGGATATAACCGTCAGCACATCTGCGGTGGATCTTGCAGAGCGGAAACCATATTGTGTGTCACTAAGAAGGTTATTCCTGCTGAGGTGGTTGACTATTTCTCTATTTAATATGGATTCCAGCAACTTACTCATAACACAGAGGAGACTTATTGGTCTGTACTGAGAGGGAGATGACTTATCACCTGAATTCTTAAATACAGGGCAAACTGATGAGGTCTTCCAGGGAGTCGGAAAGCATTTCTCCTTAAGGCAGCGCTTAAATAGTTTCGTAAGTATGGGAGCAAGTTCTGGTTGAAGCTTTTTTAACACTATAATTGGGATGCCATCAGGACCAGTTGCTTTACTGGAATCTAGGTTCTTTATTAGCTTGGCGACCTCATGCACGGATATTTGTATGCTACCCAGCTTGTTCTGTGTTATAGGAGGAAATATGGGGAGTTGATGGCCTTCATCGCATAGGGTAGAATTAGCTGCAAAGTTCTTTGCAAATAGTTTGACCTTGTCTGACGCTGACGAGATGACCTCTGGTCCATTGATAATGGTTGGTATAGAACGCACACTTCTGTTCAGGATCTTATTTGTTATTTTCCAAAACTGGTGGGATCCAAGCCGCTGATCAGCTACCTTGGATTTAACAGACTGGGCATATAGCTCTCTTGCATTTTTTATTACTCTTTTACAGTGGTTGCTGGCAGACCTGAAAGCAGCTTTAGTTTCAGTGCATCTATTACGTTGGTAGCTATGGAAAAAGTGATTTCTGTGCGCGATAACAGCAGCACATTCTGGGGAGAACCATGGCTGGCTGTTAGGTTTTTGTTGAAATTTTTTAGATGGTATGAATTGGTCTATGCCTACAATTAACCATTCGGTCAGATCTGATACTATAGAGGACACATCCTTTTTAAACATGGAGTGCAGAGGTAAATCAGATATGAATGTACGGAAGCTATCCCAGTCAGCCATAGAGTATCGGTATACAGTACGGTGGAGGGGTACGTCTGGGGGCTTCTTACATTTCGTTTTTATCTTAACTGATACGACGGAGTGGTCGGAGGATCCTAGAGGAGAATGAACGGAACATGAACATAGCTTAGGGGAAGTTGAGAGAAAAAAGTCTAAGAGGCTTGCATATTGACCGGGTGTATCGGGCACACGGGTGGGTTTGCGAACAATCTGAGTGAGGTCATAAGCAATGGCAAAATCATGACAAAACCTTCCCTCATCGTCTGTCTTATTTGAATGGGTCAGCCATTCCACGTTATGGACGTTGAAATCACCACATATGTGGATGTTAGCCGAGGGATATGAAGACAGTATGTGGTCTATTTTCTCAGATATGCTCTTAAAGATAGTAACTCCACTGTTGTGGGGCCTATAGAGGGCAAATATAAATGCAGTGGTGTTAGCAAGTGAAACCCTGAAGCACATATAGGGTAAATTAGGATCTTCTCTAGAGATATCCCTGCCACACAGGAAGCCATCCTTAATGTAGGCACATATTCCATGCCCATGGCGATCTTGGGGGTCAGATTTAGCTGTTAAATTTGAGTATCCGTTAATTATGAACTCGTCTAGGGTAGTGGTCGGTCCTATTCCAGTTTCACTTAGAAATAATATGTCCGGTTTCGTCTCCTGTAATTGGGTTTCAACCTCTGGAAGGTTGGAACGTAGACCCCTGATGTTTGAGAAGGAGACCTGGTAGTTGGGGTCTACGTTGAAAGATGGGGTTCTAGGTTTAATCGAGTTTTTATTCTGGATATATTTCATGTTGAGGTTTGGGGATTTGTGGAATAGGTCGGCATACTTGGTTAGAGCAGTACAGAGAGGGAAAGTAAGAGAAAAAAAGACAGGAAAATTTTTATTTATTTTTTTTTTTATTTTTATTTTTTTTTTTTTGTAGCACACAAAAAGGTAAAGCCGTAGCAATTACCCACTAGTATGGCATCGAGAGGCCCCACCAGAGACTACTGCATGGTCCAGATCCACTCACCAAATGGCAATACAGCAGTCCCAGTACTTTGCGCCTGCTGATAGGACAGCCTCCTTAGTGGTTAATCCAAGGTTCGGGTCCCTGACTATCAGGCGGATAACGTCAGCCCAGACAAACGTTTACCTCCAGCACCCTTACTTGTGACATGGCCACAAGGACAGACAGAGACAGAAAAATTTCCGACATCTCAGACTACTGGTCACCAAGTACTACCGACCTTTAAGCAGCTTTTTCTTCACCCTTTGTCAGAGAAATCACTCATTGAATGAGGACTGAATGACAAAATAGATGAAGCGAGAGTTACTGGAGCTGCCGATAACACATCCACTGTATTATCTACTCTCCATTAAAAAAAAAAAAAAAAAAAAAAGTGGGGGGGGGATGGGGACAAGTGACTTATTTTATTTATATATCTAAGTAGTAAGTCCTGTGCGTCGCTGAATTTACATAAAAGAGACATTTTCTGATGTGTAAGAATTATTAAAAGAAAGTGGTCTGACATATGAGTTTTTTAGTGTAAATGTTCAATAATGAAAGGTTTGAGAAGTGAAGATTTTATGAGAATAACGCAAGGCTTGAAATTACTGATTTTTTATGATCCGAGTGTCACATGTGGGCTTATGGTTCATGTGGCTATTTTTGAGAAAAACAGTCCATAAATCATAAAAGGGAATACATGCATGTGTGTTCATATCATAAGAACAGTAATTCGAAATAAAATTGTTTAAAGGAAAATTTAAGTCCTCACTAAATGTGATAAGTTTCAATAAGGGTTATAAAGTTCATATTTGTATGTCTTCCAGGATGGAGTTTACTCAAACACGTGTTAACACTTGAGAAATTGAAGAGAAAACTAATTTGATTTTTTTTGGCAGGCAAATCTTTATATACAGGTGTTCTTGAACGTTCCAGCCTCTTTACTGTATTCATACGCGAGGGAGTGTAACATAGTTCCTTTTGTTTTATGTGTGCGGTAGTCGCATCACGAGGTCATGTTCCTACGCATTCTTCGTAAGAAAAGACCATAATTAACTGTTGATTTAATTGTACTTTATTTGAGTCTTTCTCTCTCTCTTTCTCTCTCTCTCTATCTATCTTTCTATCTATCTTTCTATCTATCCATATATATATATATATATATATATATATATATATATATATATATATATATATATATAATTCCTTTAAGTATTGGCAATTTGACTTGGCTAAGAGTTCTTTTTTCTTACGAAGGTAATCAAAAAACTAAGTTCTAAAGTTTAAGCTATTCTTATTTAAAATACTTTTCCTAGCATACATTTAAATTTAAACACGAACCAATTGAAATCAATCTATTTTACTGTTGAATAATGTAACCATATAAATATTAAGAAGAAATTTAAGAACACAAAAAAAGGAAATAAATTCATAAGTATTACGCCTTAATTCATAGAAAAATGAAAACAGCTCTATTTTAATGTTGAATAATAAAGCCATATAAGAAGTAAAGGCCCAGATAATTTAAATACAAACAAATGGAAATCCATTTATTTTAGTGTTGAAGAATGACACCATATAAACATCAATTTCCAAAACTGCCTACCAAATATACCCGGTGATCCAAGTTCAAGAGATTTACAAACATTTGCATTTAAAATCTAGAAGCTTAAACTATATCTGAATTGGAATCCGCGAATGTATGAGATAGCAAATGAATGTCTGGAATTTGGTAGGATGTCCCATCTGCAGCTAGAAGAAAATGATAAGAACCCCCCCCCCCAAAAAAAAAAACGAACTATGCATGTGTAAATGAATTAAAATTGCATTAGGACAAAAGGAAACGCTGTTAAAAAAAATTTTTTAAACAAGAAAAAAAAAAAAGGAAGAAAAAAAAAGCAGTCATAGTAGAAGTTAGTGTCACTGACGATGATCGGTTGAAAGTCGAGAGGGAAAAGATAACAAAATACTTAGATCTTATGTATGACATGAAAAGAAACTCGGATTTTAGGAAGATCTCCATAATTCCAGTAATTATAGGAGCAACAGGGCACATAAAAAAGAATTTCAAAACGCTACCTGGTAGCATTGAACATTGTGCAAGAAAGATACAAATAACTGCACTTAAAGGGATGTTAGCAGCTTAAAAAGATCTCTAGGTAGGAATATATGAAACATTGGAATGTATGAGACAGCAGGTGAATGAACAGCATCCGCTAAGATGTTCCACCCCTAGCTAGAACAAAATCGTAAGAAAGAAAAAAAAAATATATACTGGCATATTAAATGAAAATGATTCGATCTTACTCTCCCAGTTAAGAAACCGCAAAAGGAAATAACTCTATTGAATTGTTTAACAAGGCAACAATATTGTGTGCAAATGAATCAATCTGGCTTTCAGATTTAACAACACACAAAGGGAAATAAATTCATTTTTACTGTTGAATAATACAAATATATTAAATGTAAATGACTCAATCTTTATCAAACGACAAAGGGAAATAACTATTTTCCTATTGAATAACGGAAAAAGAAAAGAAAAGAAAAGAAAAGAAAAGAAAAAGGCGCTTATTTGAGTTTGGGTCTTTATCTAAGGGAGATAACTAGCATTTACTAAGGAAGTAATGTCATTCTGTTGCGGATAATTTAGGACAATTTAGGACGCTGAAAAGATTAGTAGAATAAGGAAACAAATTTCTCTTTTGATTCGAAGAAACTACATTATTTTTCAGAAATCTAATATATCCTGACAAATTCATTTTGTCAGGACGCTGAAAAGGAAGATTTTACAATAGGTTATAAAGTTCATATTCCATGCAACCAATAAGGAAAAATGTTTACCTACCTCAAAAAAAAAAAAAAAAAAAAAGTAAATTTTTCAGTATTTGATAAAAAATATAAAAATAAAGAATATTCATAAATTTCATTTTTTAATATGAAAAATAATTAAAATAAAATATTTTGTAATTAGAAAAAAAATACAGTTTATTTACTTATTGTTTCTTTTGCAAAAAAGTGTTGCATCTGTTCAATCTTCACTGTATTTAATAAAGAAAATTAGAAATAAAGAAAATCCTTGAATTTTAATTTTTTTATGAAAAATAATTAAAATAAAATATTTTATAATTAGGATAAAAGGTAAATTTTTACTTGGTTTCCATCTAAACATTTTCCTTTAAAATGACGAGTTTTGTAGATTTTCGGGTATGCTGAAAACGAATATCGCATTTAAATTTTCCAGTTAATAAATTTTACTGGAATTTTTAATTTTTTTACTCAAAATTTTCATTTTAGTTCGTTATTTCATTTATTTATTATTGTTCACTTTTTCACTTTCATTACAATTTTTACTAATTGCATCATTTCATTTTTTCTGTGTTTTACTGACCATTTCAGCATTGTTCGAAACATGAACTTTATAATTTATATAAAAATCTTCATTTTCAGCGTCCTAACAAAATGGAAGTTTAAAAAAAAATTGTTTTCGTGTTCTACTGATCATTAGGGCTATGACAAGAGCATATTCTTTTCCTTGTTTTGATTCTCAAGTATATATCCATTGATATCTTATATGTTTTTATGTAGAGTGATGTGGTTCTCGGTTGATTAACTGTGTCGGATATATACTCAAGAGTCAAAACAATGAAAAGAATATGCTGTTATCAGAGCTCCTCAGCTCTGCTGATCATCTTCAACGTCGTAAATCGACTCTAAATTATTTGCAACAGAATAATTTTATTTATTTCCCTTAGTTAAAGACCACATTCTAAAAAGACTATTAAGTGTAAACGAAACGACTCAATCGTTATCAAACAACTACGGGAAATAGCTGGATCTTATTGTCGAATAACGAAGTGTAAATGTCTCAATCTTGCATTCTTATTTAACAACAGATGGAAATAAAATTATTTTAATGTTTAATAAGGCAACAATATCAAATGTACATGATTCAATCCTGCACGCTGATTAAACAATCCACAAAAGAAAATAACTCGTTTTTACTGTTAAGTAATACCATATTAAGTGTAAATAACTCAATCCTATAGCCTGATTTAAGAACGCACACTGTTAGGTAATTCAACCACAGGGATATACATGACTTAAACTTAGACTTCGATTTAACAACACAAAGGAAATAACTCTATTTTACTGTTTTGATAATGTAACCATCTTAAGTATACATGACACAATATAACCCTCTAGTATAAGAATATATAAAGGGGAATAACTCTATTTTACTGTTGCAAAAATGCAACATATCATGGTCGTATTTACTTATCTTTAGAGTTAGACACAATGTCGGTTTTTAATGTGGGGAAAATCCAGCTCCCCCCAAATGGGGCACTCTGGATAGGAACAAAAATAAAAACTACCTCAGTCATGAAGGATTTCTCCTCCACCGATTGAGAACATATGAGGTGAAGTGTAGCAGCATCAGAACAGATACTACAGTGTGATTTTCTCCCGAAGACAACATATCATGTTAATAACGCAATTTTACACTCTGATTTATCAAACGACAGAGATAAATAACAAGATGTGTCAGAAACTTCGTGAAAAATATTGAATAATTCGACCCCCTGTCTTTCCAAGCTTATAACTACTCGAAAAATGTAATTCAAACCCTAATTTCTTTTCAATTAAAGGAGCAAGGACCAAGGTTTCATTAAAAAAAACAAAACAAAAACAAAACAAAAACAAACAAAAAAAAAACAACAACGTGATTTAAAAAAAAGGTTTTAAACTTCGGACTTTACAAGTAAATTTCTAAAAAAACACTTCTTTTTTGTTTTAAATTTGAATATATTATTTATTGATCTTTTATCTTCAATTTGTGATATATAGAACTTTGGTGAGTAAATTAATTATTTACTTTTTAATAGACATTTCAAAATGGAGGGGCGTGATATGAAAAAAACGGTTGTCTAAAATATTATATTCGGTTTATTGGAAAGAGCATAAAATTTCGCATTGACCCTGAAAATATCGTAAAAATAGAATCAATAGAAAAATTTTGATAGATTTTTAAAGTTTAAAAATTGAAAAATACTGAACTCGTAAAATTCAATTAATTTCATTACTGTTAAAAAAAATATTTCTATTTCTTTTTATACAACTTTAATAGTTTATTTTGGAAGTATAATCCATAAAGAAAATAAACAACACACTTTTAAAACAGAAATTACGAGTTTTTTTTTTTTAAATATTTTATTCGCAGTTTCGTGTTAGGGGTGTCAAAAATTCCTACAAAAAATCTGATACACCTAATCAATAACCCTACTTTTAAATAATACAACTATACAAAGGGAAATAACTCTATTTTTTCTTTTGATTCGGATTTACTTACACACAAAAAGAAATAACTTTATTTCACTGTTAAATATTTCAACAATAAATGATTCAATCTTTATAAAACGACAAAAGGAAATAATTCTATTTTACTGTTGAATAGTACAACTATATTAAGTCTAAATGGCTAAATGTTACATTCTGATTTAATAAGTGTAAAGGGCGACCCTCTTGCACTTTAAGGAAACAAAAATATCAGGAAGAAAATGGGACATAAGTCGTATTACACCGGTAGTAAGAATGCCATTTGATTGGATAGTGAAATATTGACGTCATTTTATAAATAAAATGAAATATTGAAATTAACGATATAAGAAAACAGAATTTTTTTTTTTTAAATAAATGATTTTTTTTATTAAATACAGGAATTTTTTAAACAATGATTTTTATATATAAAATGACAAACAACTCCACACTAACGTACTGTACTTGCAATAAACTTTATCCCTGAGTGGCTCCAGGGCCTTGATAAGTGGTGACCTCCTAATAAAAAAAAAAAATAAATAAAAATAATAATTAGAAATAATAAAAAGAAACGATATTGAAATTGACAATATTAGAAAACAGAATGGACACGTGGACACTGCATACACGTTTTTTGTTAATGGCTGCTTCCTGAAAGTGCATGCACAAAAGGTTTCATTGGTTTATTAAAAAATAAATACACGCATGATTCAAAAAAGTCTATGTGATATATACGAAGGAAGTGAAAGAAAACTTTTTGCGCGTTTCAGGAAGAAGCCATTAAAAAAAAACCCTGTTTACACAGGATCCACGTTTCCTGTGAAGAGCCTTTTATTTTTATTTTTTTAACAAGCAAATAAAGATAATTAGAAATGATATTAATGAAACGATATTAAAATTGACAATAGTAAAAAACAGATTTTTTAAACAACCAAACAAAAATAATTACAGCTGATATTGAATTTCAATTGTTAAATTCTATCCATATTTTATCGTAATTACTGGAGATCTAATTAACATTTTAAATTTAACATAAAGTAAAAGAGTTCACTATAAATAGGCGATCGAATTGTGTTACTTAAATATAACTTTTTAAAAATTCTTTTACAATAATTTTTTTTTATACTGTTATTAAATACTTAGTTTATAACTAAGTATTTTTTTTAAAAAGGATGTGTCCTCTATAGTATCAGATCTGACCGAATGGTTAATTGTAGGCATAGAACGATTCATACCATCTAAAAAATTCCAACAAAGACCTAACAGCCAGCCATGGTTCTCCCCAGAATGTGCTGCTGCTATCGTGCACAGAAATCACTTCTCCCATAACTACCAAAGTAATAGATGCACTGAGACTAAAGCTGCTTTCAGGACTGCCAACAACCACTGTAAAAGAGTAATAAAAAATGCAAGAGAGCTATATGCCCAGTCTGTTAAATCCAAAGTAGCTGATCAGCGGCTTGGTTCCCACCAGTTTTGGCAAATAACAAATAGGATCCTGAACAGAATCCCAACCATTATCAATGGACCAGAGGTCATCTCGTCAGCATCAGACAAGGTCAAACTATTTGCAAAGAACTTTACAGCTAATTCTACCCTATGCGATGAAGGCCATCAACTTCCCATATTTCCTCCTATAACACAGAACACGCTAGGTAACATACAAATATCTGTGCATGAGCTCGCCAAGCTAATCAAGAACCTTGATTCCAGCAAAGCAACTGGTCCTGACGGCATCCCAATTATAGTGTTAAAAAAGCTTCAACCAGAACTTGCTCCCATACTTATGAAACTGTTTAAGCGTTGCCTTAAGGAGAAGTGCCTTCCGACTCCCTGGAAAACCTCATCAGTATGCCATGTATTTAAGAATTCAGGTAATAAGTCATCTCCCTCTCAGTACAGACCAATAAGTCTCCTGTGTGTTATGAGTAAGTTGCTGGAATCCATATTAAATAGAGAAATAGTCAACCACCTCAGCAGAAATAACCTTCTTAATGACACACAATATGGTTTCCGTTTTGCAAGATCTACCGCAGATGTGCTAACGGTTATATCTCACAGGACTAGTGAATCTCTTGACAAAGGCTGCCTTTCTAGGGCAATTGCTCTTGACATATCAAAGGCCTTCGAAAAGGTATGGCATAAGGGTCTACTTCATAAGATTTCCAGCTACGGTATAACTGGAAATGTTTTCTCAATAATTAAATCATTTCTCTCCGATAGGCTTATAAGAGTAGTGGTCGATGGACAAAAATCAGAGGCCTGCAGTATTAATGCTGGAGTCCCTCAAGGGTCAATCCTGAGCCCAACTCTCTTCCTGATCTACATCAATGATCTCCCTAAACACATACTTAAATCATTCGTTGACATCTATGCTGATGACACGACCATCTACGGCACACATCAAAGGCTGTAAATGACACAAAGTTCTCTCTGATTCTCTCTCCTCTGATCTCGAACGCGTGGTTCAGTGGGGGAGGACGTGGCTGGTTACCTTTAATGCATCTAAAACCAAACTCCTATCTTTACATCATCAACGCTCTGATCCCCATCTGGCATCAATTGAAATGGATGGCTCTCGTCTAGGAGAAGCCCCCTGTTTTGACAAGCTTCTGGGGTTGTCCTTTACTCCTGATCTGAAATGGAACACATACATCAAGTCTGTTGCCAAGGTCGCTGGAAAGATGGTGGGATCCTTCTACCGCTCCAGAAGATATCTCACTACTGGTGCAATTCTCTATCTATATAAAAGCCAAGTACGCCCAAGGATGGAATACTGCTGCCATTTGACAGAGCACAAAATAGACTTTGTGGCTTAGTTGGAGATGCCCTTTTCTCTTCCCTGCAACCTCTCTCCCACGGAAGAGACGTTGCGAGCCTATCCTTGTTTTATCGTTATGTCCATGGCAGGTGCTCGTCTGAACTCCAATCTTTGGTCCCTCCTCGCCAATCTTTCACGAAAAACACCCGTCCTGCTGAATCCACTGTTAAAATTTTTCCCCACTCTTTATCTGTGCCTAAATCAAAACGTAGATTCCATTAACAAAGCTTCTTTCTTAGAACTGCGCGCCTGTGGAACTCTGTTCCGTCTGCCTGCTTCCGACCTGACTACAACCTGGATGTCTTCAAGTCCAACGTAAACAAATTCCTAATGAACCGCCACCTCAAGTAAACACTTCAATAAATCTCCGCACTAACGTACTGTACTTGCAATAACCTTTATATCTGAGTGGCTTCCGGGTCTTGATAAGTGGTGACCACCGTGTAAAAAAAAAAAAAAAAAAGTCGGCATGGAGGAATGTTTATTTAGTATGTGAATAGTTGAAAAGTTCACTTCGATGTTTTTAATTGATTGTCGGAGGTCAGAGATGAAATTAATTCTTGTTGACTCTGCATCTAGGTCACCAATCTTGCAGAGGATAAATATGTGTGTCTTCGACTCTGACATTAAAATAAGACAGCATAGGATCGAATTACATATATACAAAGAGAACATTTATTATGAAAAATGGAAAAACATAAGAGTATGTGTGTGTGTGTGTGTGTGTGTGTGTGTGTACATGCGCGATCAGGCATCGTTCTGAAATGTTCATTAATGATGTTGCAAGATAATTCATGCTTGTAGAGTTGTTTGTTCATGTTTATCATTAGACAAACGATAAGTTTGAAATTGTATATACAAAGTATAATTCAATCGAATCAATTCGCATGTATTTCTTGTAATAACACATGTTGTGTGCGTTCGTGGTCATGTAAGGGTGAAAAAAAGAGAGAAAAAAAGAAAGAAAGAAGAAACGGAAGGAAAAGGTCAAAAGGAAGTGATCTCATGTCAGAATATCAGATTAACAGAGCAAAGCTGCTTGTGTGCTGCACGCATGTGGCTTGTTTTGTGTCTGTGTGTCCGTGCCACATGCGAATCTGATGTAGCAGCAGTAATAGTTGCTATATTGGTGTTAGGGAATGTAGTTTAGAGTCATTATCATGCTTCATACATGCATTGCAACTCTCAATGACTCATTTTTTTCCCAACAATTGCGAAGACAATCATTACAACTAACGGAAATATAGTATCTTAATTTAATTGCTCTCCATTAGCAATTCGCAGATTAACTGAGATACAAGATCAGCTTCATTTAAAAAAATATAAACTCATTCCAGATGTAACCACACGGTGGAATTCAATATATTATATGCTAAAAAGAAATTTAGAAAAATAAAAAGCTCTATGTATGCTGTTGTATTTTATTAAATACATTTGCAACTTACCAATGAGGACTTGTTCCAAAATTTTCCAGTTATTGAGTTCATTCGAAGAAATCACCAATGAATCAAGTAACAGAACTTCAACTATATCAATGATAATACATACAATCTTAGCTCTGAAGTTATTTTTGTCAAAAGCTGTTAAATCTAATTCTGATATTTCTGATTTAAGTGAAATCTTTTTGACCACTGTTGGACAATTCGGTGGATCAATGGAAACAAGATTTTATCTTATATAAATGATAAAAACTTGTGTGTGTCTACTTTCCTAGACCCAGGTTCAAATTTAAATGCAAAACAAATGACATGGAAAACACTTTAAGAATTGTATTCTACATCTTCTACTTTCTACTGAAGATAACGAAGCAGAATCAGCAGGACACACTTCTTCAAGCTCTGCTGAGGTTGAAAAGGATCACAGTGGAAATAATACTCTTTCAAGCCTATTTGCTGAATTAGCTTTAAATAAGTATACAGTAAGAAATCAAAACTTGGAGCAGGTAGAGACTGAGTTAAACCTGAAGACATCAAATACAACAGAAATACAAGAAACAAAATCTAAACTCAAAATGAGAAAAATTTGGGAGGTAGTAGTTTAAGGGGTCTAGAATTGAGTTGGTGTCAAACAGCAGTGAAAACAGGCCAACTTTCTTAGATGATCAATGCAATTATGTTGATCGTGCGTGATACACCTGATTTAACAAGTAACAATCGAAAATAATTCAATTTTAATGTTTAATAATGTCACTTAATGCTACAACTAACTGAGTAATTACTCTGATTTAAAAGCTACAATCGGAAATAACACTTTTTCTGATGGATTATGCAAACACATTAACCATATCTACATGACTCAATCAAACTCTTTTTTAATATACCTATCTCTGTTCTCTCATAATTTTAATAGCAAGTGCTTGTCTGAACTTCAATCTATGGACCCCCCTGGCCAAACGTTCACAAAAAACTTGTCTAGCTAAAACAACCATCAACAGTTTCCTTTCACTCACTATTTGTGCCTAAATCTAAATGCAAGTTCCATGAACAAAGCTTCTTTCCTAGAACTTGACCGCTTGTAGAACTCTGTTCCACTGACCTGCTTTCTGGCTGACTACAATACGATCATTTTCAAATTCAATAGAAACAAGTTCTTGTTGAACTGACTTTCTAATTAATCCATTTCAACTCTATTTCTACCAGTAACTATTAATACACTGTTGTCCAGTGACTACCATACACTTATTAATTCTTATCCTCAAGTTTTAACTGAGATAACAAACTCCTCAAACTCTTAGAACCTCTTCCTCTAGATTCCCACTTTTTCTTCCTTTGATCCACCTGATTTGATTCCTCCACTTCTCACAAAACATTCCCAAAGTACTCTTCTTTCCCCAGTTGTCCACGGTTTTTTATTTTTATTTCCCTGTTTCTAATCTGTTTGTGTCTTGGCACACTATTTACGAATCTTCACTATTCCTACAGCCACCAACATCCTCAGAATTTTGAACAGTTGAATGATAACGATCGGGCCCACCCTGCTGAAGAGTAGAACACCTGCCAGACGTGAGACCTTCATAAGATGTTCCAACCCCAATAATGTTCTCTTCAATTCTTTGATTAGACAATCTCCTATAAATGAGATTGATGAATTTAAGATTACACCACCACAGATAGTTTTATTGAGCCACCATCGCTAGGAGGGTTACCAACCAAGATTAAAGACACCTTGCCAACCTTTTCTTTACCTAGCTCTTACGACACATTGGGTCAGTAGTTGATGTACTCTAATCCTGAAGAACACCCCCCCCATCATGCATCTTTCTATTGTTTCACCACCGTTCCCCCCCAAAAAAAAGTGATACCAAAGAGCCGAGAAGGGCCAAGGAGGGTGGAAAGGCCGAGGAGGGAGCACTGGCCAGACCTCTGCTGATCAAGTGCTAAGAGAACTGGGATCTTGGGGAGGCTTAGTGCCACTCAAATTCCAGTATAAACCAATGGCCACTGCCAGCGAGAAATCAATGATTGCAATGATGCAAATTTATTTGCAAATGCTATCGAAGGAGGAGAAGAGAGCTGGACGTTTGGGGAGACTTGTTGTCACTCAGCTTCCAGAGAACACCACAGGTCTCCAATTAGATCGTTTGCTGACTTGTGTGAAAGCTCCATGTGAGCCGATAATAATAAATACTACTATTACTACTAATAGTAGGAACGCTAGGAATAATACCGAAAAACTTTGAAAAGAAAATGGGAGAGATTGGAATCAGAGGGATGGCTAATAAAATACAACGGAGAAAAGTAATGAAAATGGCTGAAATATTAAGGAAAAACCTTGAATGTGGAGAATAACACACATGAGTTACAGGCACAAACTGGACTTGCAGAAACTGCTACAGATTTAAAACAAAAAGGAGCATCACATGGAATCATGAAAACCGAAACTGTATAATTATAAGTCAACACCCCTGCACCCTTACCTTCCCTCCATTTTTTTTATTTGAGTGTATGTGTGTCACCAAAATTGATGCAATACCAAATAAGCGAGGAGGGTCAAACAGGATGAAAAGACCGAGGAGAGAAAACACTAGCCAGACCTCCACTGGATGAGTGCAAATAAAACTGGAACCTTGGGGAGGCTTTTTGTCACCCAAATTTCAGTGAAGACCAATGGTCGCTGCCAACAAGAAATCAATGGTAAGCGGCTGTTATGATAACGCAAATTCATCTGCAATGGTTATCGAAAGTGGTGGAAAGTATTGGAAATCTGGGGAGACTTGTTGTCATCCAGACTCCAGAGAACACCACGTTGTTCTCAAAGAGATATCTTTGATGATGGTGTAACTACTTCTAGTGAGTAAATAATTATAATAATAATAAACAATAATAACAACAAAAATGACCACGATAACGATAGTAATACCACTACTACTAATGACAACACTACTACTACTACTACTACTACTACTACTACTACTACTACTACTACTATTACTACTACTGATAATAATAATAATAATAATAATAATAATAATAATAATAATAATAGACCATCCCCAGCAACTACAGACCTATAACCTGTTTACCTACAATGTGAAAAATACTTACTGCACAACTGAGAGAACAAATTTATCAGTTCCTTCATAACTGCGGACTACTCTCAAGGAACAGAAAGGATGCCAAAAAAGGAAAAAGAGGAACACGACCTATTATACATAGATCAAAGGAATCTGAAGGAGGTCAAAAGTAGAAAAAAAAAAGAACCTAACCATGGCATGGAAAGTCTATAAGAAAGCATATGATATAATCCCACAAGCATGGATAATGTCCAAAATACCAGAAAATATAACTAATCTGATAAAAAATACAATGAAAATATGGAGACTTGAACTGACAGCTGATGGACAACACATAACTGAAATCAAAATACGAAGAGAGATTTTCCAAGGTGATTCTCTATCACTATTACTGTTTATTATAGCTATGATGGCCCTGAACAATATCCCAAGAAAACACAAAGCCGGATACAAGTTCACTAACACAGAAAAACTGGACACAGAACTGGCTAGTGATGCAAAACACAAAGTAACATCACATGAAATCATGAAAACTGAAACTGTATGATTGAAAGATACTTTGCTTTTTATGAGAGTGTCACCATAAACAGGCATCACACTTTTAGATAATAACATAGTTAAAAGTTAAATTAGTTATTATCGATCTATCTACCTATCTTTTTTATCTATCCGGCGATATTGTTAAAATAGTTCAGATTGGGCATTATTTATTGTTTAGCTGAAGATGTTTACATAAATTAGTTAAGTTAAATAAACAAAATGACCTTCAACAGTTGCTTACGTGACAGAGGGCACACGTTAGGAGAGGTTTGCTTTTGATGATGATGTAACAGAACTGACAGGTCAAGAGGTCAAGTAGATTAGATTGAGAGTTTGAATTTGGTCACGGAAGTAAGCAGACATGCTTGAAGTCCGGGAAGCAAGGCTGAAAGAAAAAGCAATGTAGACACATAATGCAGACTTCTTGTGAAGACCGCTGAGACAGTTGAAATAAATTTATATTTTAAAAATATAAAGTGTTGTTCTGTGGTTTCACAAAAGAAGAAAAAACAGGTGTCTTAATTGGTGTTGGTCGCTGCATGTTTCATCACAGAGCCCAGCAGTGAATACAGAAGAACTCCTGGAAAAAGAAAAGGTATGAAGCATATATTCTTCCTCTCATAAAATGATACCTTTATGTAAATACGAACTGTAATATATCCCCGTGTTATATCCCACTGTATAGCATATTTCTAGACGTCGCTTTGATACGTGGCTATACAACATGACTTAATTTACACGTTGATATCCTCTCCTGGCTACCCCACAATAATGAAGGTCAAGAAAAATGGAAGGATTGAGGAGAGAAAGCACTAACCAAACTTCCGCTGGAGGAGTGCAAAGAGGACTGGGACCTTGGGGAGGCTTATTGTCACCCAAATTCCAGTAAAGACAAATGGTCGCCACCAACAAGAAATCAATGGTAAGCGGCTGTTGCAATAATGCAAATTCTTTTGCAAAGGTTATCGAAAGAAGTGGAGAGTATTGGAAATCTGGGGAGACTTGTTGTCACTCAGACTCCAGTGAACACTACGCTGTTCTCAAGAGAAATATTTGATGATGGCCAGTGTGATTACTCCTAGTTAGTAAATAATAATAATAATAATAATAATAATAATAATAATAATAATAATAATAATAATATAGTGACGATACTTAATGAAGGTATTCTCTTACACTTTTTAAATAATTACTATATATTGGGCCCAATATAATATAATAATGAATACAAAATCTGCATTAATCAAAATATCATATTAAAGCATAGTTTACAACCGGGCAATGCCGGGAGGTCTGCTAGTTTGAAATATAAAGTTCAAATAAAGTATTCTACGTCTCATCGCCGGTGATAATGATAATGATCTTGAGAATGAATTAATACAAAGAATATCGCAAATCCGAGAAAGATGAGACTAATGTGCAACAAGAAGATGATGTGACCGTATATCATGAAGACATCCATCTCATGTAACAATCGAAAGTTCAGATGAAAAATCAGTTTAAAATGCTTGTTATGTTGTTGTTGTTGTTGCTGCTGCTGATGATGATGATGATAATTTGGAAACAAAATTTATACAAAAATATAAACAAAATGAACCTAGTAAAATGATGCGAGTGTATAATAATAATAATAATAATAATAATAATAATAATAATAATTCTGATTTCGCTTATGAACGTCTCTCTGGAAAGGGATGGGATTCATTTCCAGAGGATTTCCCTTAATCCCGGCTTCAAACCAGGAGCTTCAAAGATCAAGGGTTTTCCTAAGGATGTTGGTGGTACCTATAATTGCAGAGGTTTGAAGGCCACCTAAAACGTCAGGGATTTGTAGTTTTTTCAATTGTCCTTCCTGACGACTTGATACTACCCCTAGTTTACCAACTACGACCGAGATTATTTGTGTTTTAACCCCACGTATACACCTTATCTCCAAGGCCAATGGAGCATAATTGCTCCACTTCTCATTCTCCTTCTTTCTCACATTCCTGTCCCAGGGTACTGAGAAGTCTACAATCTGCCATTTTTTTGAAACCTTGTCAATGACGACCAAATCCAGACGATTATGTTCCAATTGCTTGGTCGTTATGACACTTTTGTCCCACCATACCTCTACCTTGCCATCCTCACTTATTCTCACTTCATCAGGGCACTTCCTCAAACCATTTTCCAGCACACTTCACCCCAACCATCTTACAAACCTCCCAATATATCCGGAGTCCCATGCGATCGTGTCTTTTGCGGTACTCTCTACACCTTGCTGCAATGTGCGCAATTGACTCTGAGGTCTTACCACAAATCTGGCATTCTGCAGCAATTTCCTCTCCTAGAACAACTTTTTTGAACAATCGTGTTCCTAATGCCTGCTCTTGTGCTGCACAAACAAAAGCTTCAGTACTCTTAGCCAGATACCCAGCTCTAAGCCATTGCCATGATCTTTCATCAGCCACTTCTGCTATATCCTGGAAGAACCTTCCATGCATTTTCTTCCTAGCCAGTTCCTCTGCCCTTTCTCTATCCATACGTTTCACATAATCAGCCTTGGTCTCACATACCTCCACTTCATTGGCCACAACCTTAAGCATCCACTCCTCACTTCTAACCACATGCTCCTTCAATGACATCTCCTCGGTTCTAACACAATATTTTACACTTTTCAATCCTCTCTCACCATCTTTCCTCTTTTCATACAGCCTTGCTATGCTACTTCGAATGTCAAATATACCAAACATTGCTAAAACTTTTCTTGTTTTGATATTCATGGCATGCAAATCCTTGTCCAACCATTCTAAAATTCCCGCACTGTATCTCAAAACACTGACTGCCCATGGATTTACTGCTTTCATTAGATTTCATCCATACAGTTTCGACTTTGCAATTAGTTTCACTCTTCTAAGATACTCCTTCCTGACTTTTTCTTTCATTTCTCTGTTCATGATGCCTACACCCTCCAGCACTCCTAAATACTTATATCCTGTATCTTCTATTTCTTACATGATTTCTCCATTTGGCAGCACTATTCCATTCGAATGAACCTTTACTCCTCTTTTCATTACCAGCACCGCACATTTACTAATCCCAAACTCCATCCCAATGTCTCCTGAGTATGTCCCCACAAGTTCTACCAGTCTCTCCATTTCCTTTTCATTTCTACCGAATATTTTCAAATCATCCATAAACAGTAGATGGTTGAGGCGTTTGTCACCAGATACAAACTTATACCCCAGTTTTTCTCTCTTCAAGAGGATGCTCAGTGGCATCATTATCATTGCAAAAAAAAAGTGGCAATAACGAATCTCCTTGAAATATTCCACGTTTAATGCCAACCTGCCCCATCTCCTCTCTGTTTGCTGTCAGCACCATTTTCCATTGAACCATACTTGTCTCCAAAAGCCCTACCACATTCTCAGCAACCTTCATCATCAATAGTATTTCACATATCCATGAATGAGGAACCATGTCATAAGCCTTTCTGTAATCGATCCATGCTACGCTCAGATTTCTTCTTCTTCTTCTTCTTCTTCTTCTTCTTCTTCTTCTTCGCATCCTGCATTATTGCTTTATCAATTAGTAGTTGCTCTTTAGTACCTCTCGAGCCTTTCCGGCACCCCTTTTGTAACACCATTACTCTCAAGATGTTCATAAATTTTCTCCGCAAATATTCCAGTCAACAGTTTCCACATCAATGGCAGACATGTAATTGGTCTATAATTATTGGCATCTGTTCCTTTTGCAGGATAATAATAATAATAATAATAATAATAATAATAATAATAATAATAATAATATGTGGTTTAACTCTTGAAACAATGTCACACATTGTTAATGCACATTCTACACTTGCTCAAAAAGAGTACAAACGTCTACATAACAAAATATTTGCAAATCTGCATTGGAGTTTATGCCAAAAGTTTGGAATCTAAATAAAAGGACAAGTGGTTCCAACATCTCCAAAAAGCGGTAGTGGAAAGTGAAGACGTTAAGATTCTCTGGGATTTCATTGTTCAGTGTGATCGAGAAGACAACGGAAGGAAGTCTCATTTTAACATTTAATAAACAACTTTATTTGTCATTTTCGTTAGTAGCATTGGTAGATGAAAGAAACGGGTTAGTAGCATTAGTTAAAGAGAGAGAATAGTTCAGTTCTGTTTACACGTGTTTATAGCTAGTAGCCATCGGTATGAAGGAAGCCGGTTAAAGGAGAAAGAAACGGCAAAGTCTTTAGTGTGTTTGCGTGTTGTCGTGGGTGAGTGTGAGGTGTATCGACGAAAGCAGTTCTTTAGCATGAAAATAAAGTTTGTGTGGGTACCTCACGTGGAAACTAATGGGAGTTCGAAAAAGGCCACTGTTAACTTGTAGTACTCACGTTCTGCCTGAGGTCGAATCCCCAGGCAAAGTCTGCTCTCAGGCAGAGTCAGGATCAAAGAAAGTTGAGACTTTCAGATTTCGCCTTTTATATACTCTGTCACGTGATAAAGAGCTGGTTTGTGATTGGACAAACCAGGGAGAAAATGGATTTCAAATCTCGAGTTGTGAGAAGCAACTTCTGTTTATGTTGTAGCGAGTGTCGGCTGCTACAGATAACTCACAGGAAACTGGATATTGTAGCTGTGAACAAAAAGGCCACACAAATTATTGATGTGGCTTGCCTAAGCAACACAAGCAGGAAAAAAAGAATGAGAAACTATGGAACTATCAGAAACAGAAGTTGGAGATTGCTAGGCTGTGGAATAAGAAAATTCCCATTGTGCCAATAATCATAGGTGCGCTTGGCTCAATTCCAGATGATCTTGAGAAACAGTTGAACTCTTTGGGATCAAGTATAACATCTCTGTACTCCAGAAGTCAATCCTGCTTAGCACAGCAAACATCTTACACCAGGTGCTTTCCATCTCTATGACTATGCTCACTAGCTTTAGTGTAAAAGCCTACTCTTAAGTAAAATAAAAATGGTATAAAACATTACAACACTGTGAAGTTAACGACCATACTACTACTACTACTACTACTACTACTACTACTACTACTACTATTAATATATTAATAATAATAATAATATACATTAGATTGTATTCAGATTAAAACTTCACAGTATCCTGCCCTGATAGATGTCAAAACCGGTCAGAAACCAAGTAGGTGATGCCCATTTCTCTTTCCTGCAACCTCTTTCCCACAGAAAACACGTTGCGCGAGCCTGTCTCTGCTTTATCGTAATTTTCATGACAAGTGCTCGACTGAACTCTGTTGCGGACCAGGATATAATAATACCCTAACTCGCCACAAGAAAATAATGAAACGAATGGAATTTAAGGAAACAAAGACTCAATTGATGGATAAGATAAACGTCGTTTATTTACTGTTGAAAGAATGTTTTAGATATAACATGTGTTCATGTCCGCGCGGGTGTAACCATCGTTTGTAGAGGACTGGTATTGTAGAAGGAAAAAGGAAATGTGTTTTCGTCTCAAGTTCGGGTCACTATCGTTTGTTCGCGCGTGGGAATTGAAGTGAGTAATGTAATAGAACGAGAAATGGCAGTCCATCGTGTAGACAAAGAAAAGGATAGAGGGTTGACGTCAGTTAGCAGTCAGCTACGCGAAGGTGTTCTCAGGGACCAGTAGTAGATAGAGAGAGAAAGAGTGTAAAGGTGTACGTACTGTCTGTTGGCCTTTTGTCCCACATAGTAGTAAATGGCGTGAGGTACGCGGTCGGTCCGTAGACCGACCAGCTTGAAAGCTGGGCCGAAAAAGGAGGAGCCGCTTATTGCTCTTTCTTTTATAGGTGTTTCCGCTGGTCTTTTGCGCATGTGTGTATTTCCTTTGAAAGCGGAAGTGACGTTGTCCATGCGTGCGTTTATGTGAGTACATGTGTGTACGTTAATGAGTGTGTATATACACGTGAATGTGAGTGTATGTACGCGAACGTGAATATATGTACGTGTGTGGACATGGGCGCGTATGTTTGTGTGTGCGTATGTATATGACAAGTAATATAGCTTGAAATGTGAATGCGTGTTTTGGTGTGAGACTTGAAAAGGCTCGCACAACTCCAATCTATTGTTCCCCCTTGCGAAACTTTTACAAAAAACTTTCGACTAGTTACAACCACTATATAACATTTTCCAACTCTCTATCTGTGCCTAAATCTAAACACAGATTCCAGGAAGAAAGCTTCTTTTTCAGAACTGCCCGCCTGTGGAACATTGTTCTGCTGGCATGCTTTTCGATTGAATACAACATGTAAACATGTTCTTGTTGAGTCGTCCCAATAAATAATCAAATTCTACCCAATTTACACCATTAACGATTATTACACTACCATCTTACATTCATTAACCCTTATCCTAGAGTAGCCTTCAGGCCTTAATAAGTGGTAACTCCCAAGTAAAATAAAATATCAAAAATTTAGGGCAAATATTATTCCTAATTAAATCGTATGTTCGCTTCAGTATTTGAAAAGAAATTTTGTCTAATATTCTTAAAAACATAAAAAAGAAAACCACAGAACGACATAAAAGAATGAATATTTATTGATTTAACTGAAACACCTGTTTCAGAAAAGATTCATAATGCTCGTTTAATATTTCTTGATACAAAATTAAGATGCCTTTAAATATATGTCGCTCAGCTGAAGAATGTTATAGAAACGATATAAAGCCATAATGTTTGACAAAACCATAGCTTTTAATTGTAGCGAAAAAGAAAAGAAAAAGAAGAAGAAGAAGAAGAAGAAGAAGAGAGAGAGGGAGAGAGAGAGAGGGGGGGAGAGAGGAGTTGTTGGAATAGATTGAACGCTGGATTCTGGTAAAACTCAATCATTCGCATCAAGTTGAGAAAGATTCAAGCTTTGCAAGTGTATTTTCCTATTTAAACCCAGCAATAGTAAGTGCAAGTTCCTTCTGGCATTTCTTTAAAAGAGATGACTCCGCCCATTTGCAATTTCCAGCAACCCTTTGCATGTAGGAATAACGCCAGTAGCACAACTTTTCAGAGGTAAAATTACCAATCTTGTCCTGTAAGGAAAAGAGAGAAAGTTATATATATATATATATATATATATATATATATATATATATATATATATATATATATATATATATATATATATATATATATATATATATATACACACTTTATTTCAAGATTTCCTGGGGGTGATTAAATTGAAGAAAATAAGATACCAGTACAAAATCATACACACCAGACATTTATCTAATAAACAGATAGATCACGTCAATAATACAATAATTTTCAACACTCTAAACAAACTAGAAATTCAAATAATACAAACCACATCACAAACTATAACACAAGCATTAATAACATTTCCAAAACAAACAGATTTCCAATGCGGGTATATACACTGTGCTATGCTATAACTGCAATCAGATACATGTTGATGAAACTCAACGTGAACTAGAGAAAAGGTTCAATGAACATAAAAGAGATATAAAAAAAATAACAATTCTCTGAATGCATTATTCTCTCATTCATTGAAGCATGATCATTCTTTTAACTTCAAACAGACAAAAATCGTTAAATTTATTTCGAATAAATCTCGACGAAGAGTTCTGGACTCAGCACCTATTGCAAACTCAAACACAATTAAAAATATGGTGGTTTATACAATTATCGCCTTTAATGAGTAAACTCATAAAAAAAAACAAATTTAAATTTAGACAAAGGATAACTCACTCACACTATAGAAAATATTACCTGTAATGACTAATATGTTTAATCAGTTAATATAAATAAAATAAAGATACACTCATTTCAATAAACATCCACATTTGAATTAAAAAAGCTATATTTATTCCAAGAATAGCATAAATTGCATCATATTTTTTTTTAAATATCTAAACGGCAACATGACGTTATAAAATATCTCACTCACTCCACAATGCTATAAACATTTTAAAATTGTTTTGAACATTTTGACTTATTTCGTTCTGAGATAGAATAAAGATATCCTTTTCATAAGTCAATTTTCAAATATTGTATTGGTATTTTATTTATTTTTTCAGTTTAATCATCCCGAAGAAGTCTTGAAACAAAGACGAAACTTTGAGAAACATATAATTTAGTTATTCCTTTTCATCTCTACATATACATACGTATTAGTGGACTGGTAAGGCCACAGGGGAGACAACCAAATAAAAAACCCGAAGCAAAATTCATCGCAAAGCAGCAAAACTGAAGCTGGCCTGTCAGGATACTGTGCACACAAATGTTGGAAAATTTGGGCATATTTTATTGGTTTGGAAATATAGGTTCTTTTTACCAATTGTTATGAAATTTTAACCATAGAATAGTATTATAATTTTCGAAATTTTTTTTTTAAAAATAACAAACGTCTCCTCCCCAAAAAGGTGGCTATAAATGGGTGTTCATTTTACGTTAAATTAATATAGAAAAAGTGATCTTCGACTTTTTGAAACTATAATTTCTTTATATATTGGAAACTACTCGTTTCCTGCAATTTTAAACGTTTTGTTTTCAGCACCCTCAAAACCTATAAAAGTGGTAATTTTAAAGAATTTTTTGAGGGTGGAAAGATACTGAACCTTTACCAATGTTTCAATCATAGTCATTTGTCTTCCTAGTTTTGCATATGAATTAAAAAATATCTGATATTTCCCTAAGACCTTTGACCTTGATGGGGGGGGGGAGACTAAAACTCGCTGCTATAGTTCCGTATGATCTGAAATAACAGCGAGGGGAGACTTGATTCCAAATATTTCTCATATGTTATATACCCATCTTTGGTTTTCATACATAAAGTAAATTTCATACTGTATAAGGATTATTTGATACTGAAGATATTCATAATCGTACTCTATTTCCAAAAGAGGAGAGGTATAACATATGAGAAATATTTGGAATCAAGTCTCCCCATGCTGTTATTTAAGATCATTTGAAACCATAGCAGCGACTTTTAGTCTCCCCTCCATAAAGGCCATAGGTTTTGGGGAAATATCAGATATTTAGAATTCATATGCAAAACTAGGAAAACAAATGAGTATGATTGGTAAAGGTTCAGTATGTTTCCACCCTCAACAAATTCTTTAAAATTACCACTATTATAGGTTTCCGGGAGTGCTGCAAACAAAAATAACGTTTAAAATTTCCAGTTAAATTCGAGTAGTTTCCAAAATATAAAGAAATTATAGTTTTAAAATATTGGAGATCACTTTTCTATATTAATTTAACGTAAAATGAACACTCGTTTTTTTAGCCATATTTTTGGGGAGGAGCCGTTTTGTTATTTTATAAGGGTTGTGTTTATTTGGTAATGAACTAAGATGAATGAATAAAATGTTTAACTATTTTTTCAATTTTGCCCTATTTTTGCTCCTTAAAAACTATTTCACTGGCTAAACCCCCATAAAAGAACAGTCCATAAAAATCCAATCATTTGAGGCACCTAGCGCCGTTCTTGGATTTTTTGCTTTGAAGATAGTTTGAAAATATGGAGACATACATATAGCCTTTTATATATTAGATTAGTGAATTCTAAACTATAAAACAAAATATTGATCTTTTAAAACTCTCTATTAAATAATTTAAATTCTCCTATGAAAATGTTTCAAATTTGAAAAATATTACATAATTTTTAGAATTGAAAATGTACATTTGATGGAATGTTTTGTGTTGACCAAAAAGATTGCTCTGACAATTTAGCTTTTTTGATACGTCATTCACGTTATTTAAGGACAATTCTTAGCAAAACTATACAGAGTTCTATCAATTGACACTGCTATGATAAATAGTGATTGTTTTCTGCTTCGATTAATAAAAATAATCGGGATTCTTATATTTCTGAGAAATATGATTATTGTTTTCATGAAAGTGAAGATGATCTTCATACGGAGTCATATGTCACAAGTAAATCTAGCAGATTACTTAAAACTTATGAAAAAGAAATTTACAATTTTAAAGTAAAACATTGTGACATTTAAAAACTGAGAAACGAAGACTCTAAACTGACTGTGTGAAAAAAATGGAGAATTGAAAAAATTGTGTTATAAGAAACATTAGAGATTATTCAATTCTAATTTCTTGCAGTATTTGTAAATCTTGTCAATAGAATCTAAAAAATAAAAGATTAATTAATTTGGCATCAATTTATGGACTTGAAGTAACAGAAATTCCACTTGAAATAGGTAATTTGAATTTTTATGAAAGGCTTTTGACTCAAAGAGCCAAATGTTTCGTGAACATAATCAAATTGCTTCTATATAGATTCCAAGGACAAAAAAGTTTGTTGGTTCAAGCTATACGAGGAATCATTCCAATACCTATGGAAAATATCATGAACTGCCATCAAATGTAAATGAAATGATAAAAATCTTAGTCCATATTATTATTTTAAAAAATACAATTTATTTTTAACTTTTAACAAATGCAATTATCAAAATTAACACCATTGTTAGTTCGTTATACATAAAAATGGTTAAACAAAATGTTGATTTTTATAAACATTAAGAATCAAAGTACAAGATCTAATTTAAAAGTTATCAATTTTCAAAGTGCACTTTTATAAACTTTACATATTTAAATTGAATCCAAAAATGTCTTTGGATTTATTTTATGTTATGTAGATTTTGTTTCGTTTTAAAAACTAGTTAAAAATATCTATTAGATATCTATATCATTAATTGCTAAATAATAGCTGAATTTTATTTATTTAAAATGCAACATGTACATCAAATAAAATAAATCCAAGGCAATTTTTAGATTCAATTTAAATTTAAATTTTATGCCTTACTGTGTAAAGTTCATAAAAGTGCAATAGTGCAATTTGAAAATTGATAAATGTTAAATTAAATCTTGTGCCTTAATTTTTAAAGTTATTAACAACATTTCCTTTAACCATTTTCATGTCTTGTAAGAAATGCTTTGCTAACTTGTAAACTATTAAACTTATTTTTACTGCAGCTTTAAAGCATATACGTGATGTCTGATAATATGTGTTTAATTTTTTTCGAAATAAAAAATATGAATTAATATCACCAAGAATAACTATTTAATTGTATTTGTTTAGTATATTAAACGTTTTTTTTTATATTGTTGTTGTTGTTCTTCTTCTTTTTCTTCATATATCAGGTCTGTTTTCGCGGACATCGATAATCGGTGATCATGTCTCTCAAGTCCTTTCTGCATTTGGCTCTTCTAATGAGATTTATGTTGAGATTGTCCGTAGAATTCATTCTCTGTTTTTCCATGTTTTTCTTGCCGACAATTTTTCGTAACATCAAATATTTTTCCATCCCGTCTGCCTGCATTATATGCCCAAAGAACTTTAAACGTCTGACGAGGTGGACCCAGGGGATTACCAAAAAAAAAAAAAAAAAAAAAAAAAATTGTTCCAGTTGAGACATGAAAGGAGGAACGGAGAAACAATACTTCCAAAGGAGGGAACATCATTGAAGACCCGACTTTGCATCTCCCAGGTTTTGTTACAAATAATAGGAAGAAGTGGGTAGCCGCAAACCGGATCAGAACAAGACACTGTAGGACCGCAGCAAACAAACACAGGTGGAGACAAATAGAGTTCACAATCTGCCCAAAGTGCAAGGAAGCTCCCCAGGACATAGATCACCTGATCGTACACTGTTCATTCATCTGAATGAAAGGAGGTTGTGCGACAGTCCATCTATCTGAAGACAATTTCCCAGACTGGCTAAAAATAGCAGTATAGAGGTCTAACCCGTACGATACTACTACTACTACCACTACTACTACGTGGATGATATTTAGAAGCGATTTTTTGTACTCCGCCTTATTGATGGCTTC